>NC_058414.1:42895573-43195573 GCF_002201575.2 Neomonachus schauinslandi | reverse complement strand
ACACAAGGACTTTCTCCTACACAATCATAATGTAGCCATCAAAATCAAGAAATTAGCACTGATTTTTCACTGCTCATACAGTTTCATCAGTTGTCCCAATAACGTTCTTTATATAAAAAGACCCTATTCAGGATCATATATTGCATTTAGTTGTCATGTCCTTTTAGTGTCCTAAATCAAGACAGTCTCTTCAATAAATGGTGTTGCAGCCACATGCTGCAGCATGTGCATGTGCAGCCACATGCAGAAGAATGAAACTCAACCATCCTCTAACACCATACACAAAGGTAAACTCCAAATGGATGAAAGACCTCAATGTGAGACAGGAATCCATCAAAATCCTAGAGGAGAACACAGGCAATAACCTCTTTGACATCAGCCACAGCAACTTCTTTCAAGATACATCTCCAAAAGCTAGTGAAACAAAAACAAAAATGAACTTTTGGGACTTCATCAAGATAAAAAGCTTCTGCACAGCAAAGGAAACAGTCAACAAAACAAGGAGGCAACCCACAGAATGGGAGAAGATATTTGCAAATGGCACTACAGATAAAGGGCTGGTATCCAAGATCTATAAAGAACTTCTCAAACTCAATACCCAAAAACCAAATAATCAAGTCAAAAAATGGGCAGAAGACATGAACAGACACTTCTCTGAAGAAGACATACAAATGGCTAACAGACACATGAAAAAATGTTCATCATCATTAGCCATCAGGGAAATTCAAGTCAAAACCACATTGAGATACCACCTTACACCAGTTAGAATGGCAAAAATGGACAGGGCAAGAAACAACAAATGTTGGAGAGGTTGTGGAGAAAGGGGAACCCTCTTACACTGTTGGTGGGAATGCAAGTTGGTACAGCCACTTTGGAAAACAGTGTGGAGGTTCCTCAAAAATTTAAAAATAAAGCTACCCTATGACCCAGCAATTGCACTCCTGGGTATTTACCCCAAAGACATAGATATAGTGAAAAGAGGGGCCATATGCACCCCAATGTTCATAGCAGCAATGTCCTCAATAGCCCAACTGTGGAAAGAGCCAAAATGCCCTTCAACAGATGAATGGATAAAGAAGATGTGGTCCATATATACAATGGAATATTACTCAGCCATCAGAAAGGATGAATACCCAACTTTTACACCAACATGGATGGGACTGGAGGAGATTATGCTAAGTAAAATAAGTCAAGCAGAGAAAGTCAATTATCATATGGTTTCACTTATTTGTGGAACATAAGGAATAGCATGGAGGACATTAGGAGAAGGAAGGGCAAAATGAAGGGGGGGAAATCAGAGGGAGAGATGAACCATGAGACTATGGACTCTGAGAAACAAACTGAGGGTTTTAGAGGGGAGGGGAGTGGGGGGATGGGTTATCCCGGTGATGAGTATTAAGGAGGGCACGTACTGCATGGAGCATTGGGTGTTATACGAAAACAATGAATTGTGGATCACCACATCAAAAACTAATGATGTATTTTATGGTGACTAACAACATAATAAAATAAAATAAAATAAAAAGTTTTTCATTGATGGGGAAAATCCTTTCACTATATCTATCTATCTCAAAACATTACATTGTACACATTAAATGTCTTACAATTTTGTGAGTTAGACCTTAATAAAGCTGGGGAAAAAATAGTTTTTTAGTATTTCTTTGACTTTCAACCTTGACACTTTGAAGATTACTTGCTAAACATTTTGTAGAATGTCCTAGTATATGTGTTTGTCTGATGACTCCTCATGGTTAGATGCCAATTATACATTTTTGGTAAGAATGCCACATAAGTCAAATTGTTCTTACTGCATCCAGTCAAGTGAGAGGTTATTTCAATTTGTTTCATAATTGTTAACATTAACTTTGATCACTTAATTAAGAAGATGTCTGTCAGGCATCTCCATTGCAAAGTTCTTTTTCCCTTTGTAATTAAAAAGCATTTTATGGGGAAGTATTTTGAGAGTATGTAAATATCCCATTCCATACTGACTTTCATCCACTATTTTAGCATCTGTTGATATTTCTTGGTTGTTAATTACTATCACGGTCCATGACTTACACTACATTTATTAGTCATTGTTCTACTATAGAGAAAATCTTTCTCTTCTCTATATTTATTTACTATTAGAAAAATTTAGATGAGGATAAACTCATAGATTTTCATAATATAATTTTATGTTATATAATTTTATATAATTTTTAGCATTATTATTTAATTTGATACTCAAATTTTGCCAGCTTTGGCCAGTGAAGTTTCTTTTAAATTGATACCTGTGTCATTTTGACAAAGCCCCACCTTTGAGTGCTCCTTTCTCTCTGGCATAAAAAGCTGCTTCAGGCTCTGTAATTCCTCTGCTTAGCCCTGGAATCAGCCCTTTCGAGGATCCCTGGATCTCTTAAGCAGAAAATGACATTGGATATTTGGAAACCAAGATCTGAGTGCTAGATATATTTGTTGCCAATGGAGTATTGTTGCTCCTAAATCTTTTTAGTGTTCATAGCTGGGGTTACATATACTTATAAACACCCACCTATTTATGTACATATTCATTTCTATATCTATATATTCTGAAAGCATGAGTTAACATTAACCTCCAGCTCCAATCCCATACCACAGGGTTCACTCTAGTTGTAACTCCCTTCTTCCCCAGTAAGAAACATCGCTGTCATAACCTTTAACATTATGTATTAGATAAATATTTTCTGAATAGAGCCAATCTCCTGTTGCTGCTACCAGCCCCCTTCCTTCACAGGGCTAAACTCTTCAGTCTTCACCACTTTATCCTGTTGAGACTTGAACATGCTTCTCCAAGCTTCCTCTTTCAGTGCTCCCTTCATAGATGGCCTCTGCAACTCATGCATTGCTACACAACACACAGGTCTGCTGCCATCCACAACTCAACTCTGCATAGATGACTACCTTTCTGGGCTTTTGGAAAAAATTATTTAGGAATGCAAGAAGAATACAGGGTTGCAATTTTCAATATAGTGGTCAGGAGACATCTTGCTAGGATTAGATTTGAGGGAAGATCTGAGGTTGGTGAGGGAGTGGATCATGTATGTGGATACTGGGAGAAGAATATCCTAGGCAGAGGAACTAATTTGTGCAGAGGTCCTGAGGCACAAAGGTGCCCTGTGAGTTAAAAGCAGGAAGGCCACCATCACTGGAGCACAGTGAAAGGGAGAGAGAGTAAGTGAGGTCAGAGAGATGTCAGTAGGACAGACTGTGTAAAGTCTTGTAACCACTGTGTAGTCTTGGCTTTTCTCTAAGTGAGCTAGGGGGCCATAGGAGGATTTTGAGCAGTGAAGTTATGTAATCTGGCTTTTGTTTTAAAGGGTCATCCTAGTTCCTGTGTTGAGAATAGCCTGTGTATATGTGTATGATGGTAGGGGGTGGGGGAGAGGGAAGTTGAAAGCAAGCAGAACAACTTAAATACCATTGGGATATTTAGAGGAGAAATTAGACTAAGTGTGGTAAATGTGGAGGTGGTGAGAAGTAGTCGGATTCTGGATATATTTTGAAAGTAGAGTTGATGAGATTTGCTGACTAGATAGATACAGAGTATAAGAATAAAAGATATATAGGTAACAAATACTTAAAAAAATACTGAAATGTAAACTCAAGGAGGTCAGGGATTTGAGTGTTTTTTTTTTTTTTTGGTCAGTTTTGTTCACTGTTATATCCCCTCCAATTCCCAGAACAATGCCTGGCACATAACAGATATTCAACAAGTAGTTACTGAATTGTTGAAGAAAAAAAAAGTAAAGAGGAAACTTAGCCTTTGTGCCTCTTGGGGAATTCACATCATCTTTAATGATGGGTTTAGAAATTACCACTGAAAAATACTTGGAAACCTGTATTTAGTCAACTGATAAAATGTGAGGTGAGAACAATAAAAGGGACCAAGAAAAATATACTTTTAAATGTTTCCTTTTACTAAAAATACCTTCTTAAATTGAATATTAGGAAAACTGAAGGGACCTGATTGTGTCCAGTAGCTCCTACTTCAGGACATTAGCACTCACCTGCTATGACATGATGGATTCTTGTGCACATGGGGTGAGTGGCAAGAAATTTGCTGCCCACAATAGGAAAGCACCAAAATTTGGATAGGATATTGTTAGAATAATAAAATAAGAGCAGATGTGATTATTCTTATTATAACAGACTCTTTCCCTCTTTCTGTCTCTTTTTTTGAATTAGACAAAGCATATTTGCAACAAGTATACTGGAAAATGTACACAACCTGCAACCTTTCTCATCTATTCCATACCTATACTGTAAACTGGTACAAACTTTCCAGAAAGATATTGAGAATACATTTGGGAAACCTTACGTATATTTGTGAAGGTTGACACCACAATTCCCACTCTGCATCCCACTCAGTATTGTTCATGTACATGGATTGACCTATTTCACCAGCCTGGTTACACAGAAAGTCACATTTAGTTGAAAAATTCACATAATTCACATACATTTCTCAAGGTTCCACATGTTCAAACAGTGAAACATCTGGTGACTCACTTTTGAAGTTGCCTTCACATAAATTGTTGAAAAATTTAGTGGGCTTAATTTGCCAAAAAAAAAGATCATCTTCCCTACAGATTTTTGAGGCAGAGAAGCTGCAAGAGAATGTGATTAACCATATGATTTTGTCTTGCCACCTATCCATTCCAATACTACCCATGTCCTTGGCTATGATGATGGCACTGTCATCACTGTGATGACCTGTAAGTACCACAGTAGTTCTTCTTGGAGATCCGACTCTCTCAGTCTTGTAGTCAGGCATGAGTGACTCACAGTTTGCACACATGGATACAGCTTTTATGATTATGACATATTCCACATGCTTATGGGATAATACAAAAAACAACTACCAACCAACATTTCAGACCACTTCTTTTCTTTCTTTCTCTATTTCTATTATTGGGATCTTCCTGTAATTCTTCTTCCTCCTCCTCCTCTCCTCCTCCTCCTCCTCCTTCTTCTTCTTCCTCTTTTTCTTATTAGAGAGAGAGAGGGGAAGGGGCAAAGGGAGAGGGACAGAGAGAATCTTAAGCAGTCTCCATGCCCAGTGCACAACCTGATGCAGGGCTTGATCTCATAATCCTGAGATCATGACCTGAACTGAAATCAAGAGTCCGACGCTTAACTAATTGAGCCACCCAGGCGTCCCTCTTCTTCTTTTTTTTAATGTTTAACTATTACATTTAATATTATATTATTGTCCCATAGTTGTGGAGTTTTTTTAAACGTAAATTTTAATAGTCACAAAATATACCATTGTAAGAGTTACCAAAGTTGATTTAACACCCTGATTTTTGGGTGTTTAAGTTGTTTTGTCACTTCCTCATTTTGAAGTGTTCCTATGCCAGGATTTCAGTTGAGCAGGTGAGGGGATTAAAGATTTGGACACTTGATGGGCATAAGTTGGGCAGATAAATTGCGGTATAAAAGAATCTATTGCATGCATAGTCATTACCATTAGCTCCATTATAGCCCTAACTTTATTTTGTTTTGTTTTTTATAGCCCTAACTTAAAACCAGGTTGACTCAGGCCCGAGGATGGGGAGATTACAGAACAGTGGCACCAATTACATGCCATGTTTTTTTTTTAAGTCATATTTACACGATGCTTAAATAATCCCATCAAGTAATTCAATTCAGTAAAAATATGACTTTATTTCATGTCCTGCCATGCTACTAATGGCTGCTAGAGGGCAGCAGAAGCCAGGAACTGACAGGAAAAGCACCAGCTTGAAAAGGCTGAAGAGGCTCTGCCCAGGCCTGGGGAACCATCTGTTCAAGGTTGAGACAGAAGATTGGGTTCAAAAGAGTCTGCAATAAAGGTTTCTCTAGTAACTTGAGAGGCTAACAAAATAAAAGAATGGCAAGAGTACTAAAAGGGTTAGGTGCTTAAAAGGCACGTAACCTTAAACCTTTGGAGGAGTGAAACTAACAAATGAAGACTAGGAAGAATCATCAAGTTTAAGCCAAAAGGCATGGGTTATCAGGTTATCCATTTGAAGGAGAGGATAGAGTTAAAGCTGTGTCAAGTTTGAAGTGCATATATCAGGGAAACCAGTTGTCTGTACAAGAACTGGGGATATCAGAGGGCCATAATAACGTGACATCATCTGAGCAAACCCTCCATTTGAAGAGGCCACATACCAAGGCCACAAGTGAGCCTCCTGTCTCACATTGAGGTCTTTCAACCATTTGGAGTCTATTTTTGTGTGTGGTGTAAGGAAATGGTCTAGTTTCATTCTTCTGCATGTGGCTATCCAATTTTCCCAACACCTGTGCTCTGGTAAGCGCTGTGAATTGTGCAAGACTGTTGAATCTCAGATCTGTACCTCTGAAACAAATAATGCAATATATGTTAAGAAAGAAAAAAAAGAAGAAGAAGAATGTAGCAGGAGGGGAAGAATGAAGGGGGGGAAATCGGAGGGGTAGACGAACCATGAGAGACGATGGACTCTGAAAAACAAACTGAGGGTTCTAGAGGGGTGGGGGGTGGGAGGATGGGTTAGCCTGGTGATGGGTATTGAGGAGGGCACGTTCTGCATGGAGCACTGGGTGTTATGCACAAACAATGAATCATGGAACACTACATCTAAAACTAATGATGTAATGTATGGGGATTAACATAACAATAAAAAATTAAAAAAAAAGAGGTGAGAGATTATTTTGTTTTAGCAGCATGTCGATGTGACTGTCATTTCATTACTTAAACTTTATTAGGCATTAACTTAGTTGCAAAATAGAAAATGTTTAATTTTTGACTCCATTGAAGCTAAATAGTAATATTGTGTGTGTGTGTGTGTGTGTGTGTTTGCCACTTACTTGAGGTGTCTCCCCAACCCTGCCCCTAAACATGTTATACATGTATAGTTTTTTAGAGGTGAGGAAGAGGACTATTTTGAGTAGTCCTGAAATACCGAAGTGTAGGTTACCTACTCCTACTTTTGGAACTAGTTCTGGCTCCTCCTCTTTCCCTGTGTACACATAACTAAAAGTATCTCTTGCCATTCCTTACTGTGATGCCTGAAAGTTCTATATCAACCCCCCCTTTTTTTGTAATCAAAATATCCAAATAACTCATCTTGGAGGATTAACACAATGATTTATTACCAGCATAACCAAGTCTTCATGAACTCTGCAAACTAGCAGAGAGTAGGGATGAGAAATAGGAAAAATCAAATTTAGAAGAGTAGTGAGATGAAGGACAATGGAACTTAGAATGCTCAAGTGATGGGCAGTGACAGCCACAGTTACCCTGGAGGCACCAGGAGCCTGGAGTTGGAATCAAAGAATCGACTGATTTTGTCTTACTCATAATTTTGTTTGGATTAATTCCATACATAGTATTTGTGTTCTGAGGAAAACCAAGCCTTTAAAGACATACTTGAAAATGAAATATTTTTGTGCCTGCTTCTAGCACTGATTTAGCACTGGAACCCTCACTGCTGGGTCTTGCTTTTAATATTGCAGTCATCACTAGAGTAAAATGAAAATTTAATTTTATGGTTTTTTAAGTATTAACAATTAAAACATACTTTAGTCTTACACCTGAAAAAAAGTTCTTGGGTTTGAATTTTATGTTTGCACACAGAGACTATTGTGAGGAAGGCATCTTTAAAAACAGAACCAAATAATTTAACTAAAAACAGAACTCTTCAATGACAACTATTAAAAAAATTACTTAGAGAACTCCTTGGGAACAGAACATTGCAGGATCCTGTAACTCATATAGTTGGTTAGTAGGAAAATCTGACCTAGAGACAAGTTTCCTGCTCCTCCTTCAGATGCTCAATTCACAAGGCAGGAACTCCTGAAGACCTGAAAGTAATCCTAAATTAAAAATGTCTTAGTTTCTCTGTTTAATAATAATAGGTACCACTTTTTTGCCAAAGTCTTGGCATGAACCAGACATTTACATCATCAGCTGCAATCTTTATAGCCATCCTGGAAGGTGGTAATAGCTAGCACTGAGAGGTGGAATAGCACAGAGATTAGGAGTATTGGTTCTGAGTCACGTAGAATAGTGCCTAGTACCTATCTGGATTCAGATTCCACCCATGTTACTTAATGGCTGAGTGGTCTTGGTTTCTTTAAGTTTAAGATCCAGATAAGTAGTACCCATGTTGCTATAAGTGCGAAAGAGGCCTGGCTCTATCAGTTAGGTCTTGGGTATAGCTGGAAGCAGGCTTGATAACTGGCAGCTAGTTTGTGGTGTTTGTCTGCTGAACATAAAAATTTCATAGAACTTTAATGGCAGACAAGGCCATTCTGTGGCTGTGATGAATCAAGACAAGATTATAATCATGTCTGAACACAGACAAAAGCAAGAAAATTGACCACAAAAATGATCCTGGCTAAATCAGGATAAATGAATTATTGTCCTGGCTAAAATGAATAACTGTAACTTCTTTACCAATTACATATCTAGACTTACTGTATTCTTCCTTCTTTCTACATAAGAATTATTAAGGTACCAATCATAGAATTACCTATACTTACTGACAGTATCAAATACAGAGCAATGTTCTATTCCTCTATTCCCCAAATCACCTTATACAAGCCTGAACCTTAGTCCTTTCTAATACCCACTTGCTGAGATGTCCCACAGTTGTCCACAATGTGTGGTCTCTTTCATTGTAACAAGTCAAGAAACCCAACCTTGTTTGACCAAAGGTGTGTTCCTTGTGGTCCTTGGCTAGAGGACATTGACATGAGGAGTGGATGAGTTAATCCATATAAAGCACTTAGGATAGTGCCTCGTACTGGGTAAGTGCTCAATGAATATTATCTATATAGTGTTTTATGATTTTGTAGATGGTGATATGGAAACTCAGAGAGGGCCAACAGCTGGGGGCTGGTAGTGCTGAAATTCCAGTTCAGTTTTACTATGCTCCAGAGCCCATGTTTTCACTACACCTCACTGCAATCACTTTGATTCATCACCATAACTTTCCCATTCCTCCTGTCAGGAGGTGCGTTTATTGGCCCCTGGGATTCTAATTTTGTCTTGATCTATGTTTGAGCAAAAATTCTTTTCCTTTAAATGGCATTAAAAATCAACTGTTAATCCTTTTTATTTATGTAGAGTCTTATTAGGTGAAAGACCTTCAGATTTTCTTTCTTTTACTACAACTTTAGTCTTTTGATCATGGAAAAATTCTCTTTTATCCTTCGAGGTCTCATTGACTGCAAAGGCTATGGTAAAGAATGTTAACTTGAATCTTTCGCAAGGGAAGGTAGCTGAAAGACAAGAATGGCAATAGTACCAAGCTAGCCCCAGGGTAGAGATGGGATCTCAAGGGTAGGCCTCAGTAAAACCATGAGAGACTATGGACCTGAGAAACAAACAGGGTTTTAGAGGGGAGGGGGGAGGGGGGATTGGTTAGCCCGGTGATGGGTATTAAGGAGGGCACGTACTGCATGGAGCACTGGGTGTTATACGAAAACAATGGATCGTGGATCACTACATCAAAAACTAATGGTGTATTGTATGGTGACTAACATAACATAATAAAATAAAAAAAAAACCCAACCATATAGCCAACTGCTACAGGGATAAAGGAATATCAGGGAACCTCAAGGAAGGAAAATACTGACAGCAAGAGGGATTGATAATAAAATTAGACCATGGATGTATGTGCCTTTTGCACTCATTCACTTTCTAGTTTATCCCATGGGGATTTGTGTGTGCCCTGGGGTGGGTGGAGTGAGGTATGTATTTGCATTAGGCAAGAACTTCTAATTTAGTTTTTCCCAAGCTATCTTTCTGAGAGTGCTGGTATTCTTAGGAGATATTAATATATGTTCTGTGAAAGACAGTTTAAGGTCAATTTTTTGAATTGTTCCAACTGTGTCTACTTGTAGATTCACAAATGGATATTAATAGCAATTAAAAGCTCTTAAAAATGCAGAATACCTGTTTAAATTTGTAAGTCAAGCATTTTCCAAATTTATTTGAATTCAATATTTTTTTCCTTAGAACATATTAACATCATCATCATCATCATCATCATCATCATCATCATCATTATAGCTAACACTTACGGAGTGTTTACCATATACCAGATACTGTTCTAAGTACTTTTCATATATTAACTCATTGCCTCAACAATTTTATTATTGTTAGGGAGACTGAGGCATGGAGTAGTTAAGTAACCTATTCAAGGTGACACAGCTAGTAAATCAGTACAGAATATTCTTTAACCGCCAATGTCTTAGAAGAAAAAGTGGGAAGTGCTCTTTTGACAGAAGGAGGTAAGAAAGAGAAAAGAGCTACATTTATTTAAGTATTCAATTAACATTTATTGAGAAACTAGTATGAACAGATGCTAATAGATAATAATAAATAAGCACTTAAGTAAACAAACACAAAAACCTGGTAGTGATAAATGCTGTGATGAAAATAGAGTGGTTTGACGGAGTGTGGATTAAGAGTAGTTTCATTTGGGGTGCCTGGGTGGCTCAGTCATTAAGCGTCTGCCTTTGGCTCAGGTCATGATCCCAGGGTCCTGGGTTCAAGCCCCACATCGGGCTCTCTGCTCAGCAGGAAGCCTGCTTCTCCCTCTCCCACTCCCCCTGCTTATGTTTCCTCTCTCGCTGTGTCTCTCTCTGTCAAATAAATAAATAAAATCTTTAAGGAAAAAAAAAGAGTAGTTTCATTTTTCTTGAAAATTAATTGCAATGTCTTACCAAATAATTTAACGTGACTCTACAGCAGAATAATCAGCTTAATCATAGCCTTTTAATATTAGGTTTAATGATTCATTGATAAGGTGTGTTTTTCCCTATTGGAAAGGTCACCAATTTGGCTTTTATATTCTTAGAGCCTTGTTTCCCAGAATGGAATCATTGCAGTACTAGTTCCTGGGAATTTTACTAGTCGTATATGTGTGAAAATATTTTTTGTGGTCAAAGAAATTAAACAAGTTTCTTTAGTCCACCAATTACCCAGAGCTTCCAATATACCAATATATATCATATAGGATTATAGGGTACAGTATTCTTATCTGACCGTGGGACCTTGTCTTGTGAGAACTTTTCATGGGAGTAGCATTTTGTGGGACCCACTTTGAAATGCATTGCCGTCTCTCTTTTTTTACTGCATGGTATATTTGCAGTGTTACTGCATTGTGATAGTTAACTCACTTAAAAGCTGTTTTGATCTTTTGCGTTGATTTAGAATAATTCTTTATTAAATTCTCCTTTGTTAGAATTCTGAAAAGCCAGGTTTCAGATCTAAGAGAAATAATATTTCATTGAAAATTATTATTCTTTAATATTCTGAATCTTGTTAATTCTGTTTGCTTGCATTTGCGTTAGTAGGTAGAAGATTGGACAGGAAACTAGATAATCCGATTCTTTCCCTTTGGCTCCTTTGCTTTATTATCATGAGTCACTCTCTCTTATAAGCCTGTGTAACTTTTGGAGTCTCATGGGCATTATCTGTTATGTGCTCTTTCTCTATCCATAAGTAAAAGAAACTCTCCACCTTTCTGTCTCTGTCATCCCACATGAACAGAACAAGGAGAGAAATAAAGTTTTGCCTGAATGTACAGTGAAAAGTAAGTTCCTCTCTCACCCACATTCCCTGTTCCCAATGGCAAATACTGTTACTAGTTCCCTGTATATTCTTCTAGAGGTAGTATATATACATATTCATATATAACACATATCACATATGTATGTAATATTTGCATTCACTATACATATAAAGCCTCCCTTTTTGAACACAAATGCAACAAATGTAATAGCATACTGTTCTATCCTCCCACTTTATTCACTTTACAATTCATTTTGGGAATTTTCCATATCAGTTCCTAGAGATCTGCATCATTAACAAAAGGAAAAAAACAAACACTACTGCAGAGCATTCCACTGTATGGATTGCTAAATTTATCTAACTATATTCCACTGTATGGATTTCTATAATTTATTCCACTACTCTCCATTTCATGGACATTTGGATTATTTTAAAATCATTGTCTAAAATAAAATAGCCCCTTAATGTTAGTATTGTGACTAAATGAATTTTGCCTTGATATTATTATTTTAATAACTTTATGGTTTCTAAATTGACTTTTTACAATTTAAAAAGATTTTTTACTTGTTATTTGCTTTGGTATAAAAAAGTTTGCAGGTTTCCAGAACATTGAAATTTTTAAACTTGTGCTAAAAATAGTAGGCTTATAAAAATCTAACTGGTTTCCTTTATTAAAATTCTTTTAATCCTTGCTGATATTGTAAGTTTTCATATTTATTATATCCTAATGTTAACTACATATTTTCATCCCCAAATTATATTTTTAAAGCTTTTAAGTTCTTTACTTTTGAATTTTAGACCCAGGACCCTTCTGCATGGATTATTGCTCTGAGGTACAGTACCACCGCATTTTTGGTTGACTTCTTTCTATATAAACAAGTCACGTGTAATATAAATGAGCTTAGATTGGATCAGATACAATGAGGGTCGAAGAGTGATGGTTGATGCAAACAAGAGGGGTGATTAGTATTGTTCTAGCTGTATGATGAATTGCACCATATCATGCATTAAAACAATGGATTGTCCTTCAGGATATCAAAGACTTTTTAGCAACAACATGATGGGAAATATATAGTCCTTTATCATTTCGCAAAAAGTAAGAGTTACAATAACAATTTTGAGAATTCTTTTCAAGTTTCAAAGAACATCGTCGTGCCAGCACTGATGAGAATGTATGCACCTTATCCTTGGTAATGGGCACGGTGTATTTTATTGTTCTTTTACTCTGCAGTACTGGCTCATAAGCTGTTTTGATCTCTGGGTACTTTAGCTTAAAGTGGACCGGGAACTCTTCTACCCTTGAGGGTGTTAGTAGGATTCTAATGATTCTGTTTGATCTACCATGTTAAACACAAATGAAATAAATCAGGAGAAATACACATAGTGAGTATATCAAAGAGTTATTTCTACTTCTGGGCATGAGGCAGTTGCTAAGCAACCTGTGTCAGACTTCATGGTCATCTGTTAGGAAGGACACAAAGTCAATGCTCACTCAAGACACATAAGATCATAAATGAAAAACACTATTTTGTTGGATTCAAGAAAAAGCTGCTTGGATGAACGTATAATGGTTACAGGATATGAAGCATCTATTTGGAGATGTGTTTAAGGGAGCAATGAAATTGGCAAAAAAACAAAAAAACAACAAAACCACACCAAAACAAAATGAAACAAACCCATATTCAATCCAAGCAGGCTGGGAGGACAGAGAAAATAAACTAAATTTTGTGTGAATTGTTCCCACTTCCCAGGATCTACTTTCAGAGCTCTGTGGTTCTCAGTAGGATATAATAGCCGTAACAGGCTGTGCTACAAACCTTCCAACAGGGGAGTCCACAGTGAACCTTTGGAATTTGGAGTTTTATTGATAACAATAAGATCACTTACAATCCTCTTTCACATTTTTCTTCAATACCACATTTTAAAATATGAAGTCTGTAACTTAGAAAAGAGTTTTTTCAAAAAGCGGTACGAGATAGGTTTTGGGTTGAATTTAACAAAGCTATCCAAGGCACAAAGTGTGGAGGAATTATGGTTTTTGCTTTGTAGAACCTATATACTTAGTATCTAAAAATGACTGATGGTTTTTCTTCCTTATTTTTCTCTGGATAAATATTTTTCTTCTGATACTGGATTATTGCTTGGCTGATCAAAACCTTTCATTGTGCTCTGCATGCTAACTGCAGTGTCTCTATCGTACCGTTCACTAGTCTCTTGGCATTAGACAATATTTTTTAACTCATTTGAGCCCCAGTTTCTTAAATGTAAATGTAAATAATCAACAGTCATCTCATGAAATTGTGAGAATCTAATGAATAATATATAATAATATATAAAATGCCTAGCGGATAGAATGCTTTCCTTTTGTGGTAATTATTACTACTTATGGCATACGCTACTAGGACATAGTACTATAAGTAGGATTATTGCAATTTGTCCTCTAAAGGCATAAACATTTTCTAAATGGGCAAGTACATAGTTCATGTTTTCTATTGAGATTTTTTTTGAGAAACTAATTAGAATTCAAATAATTATTACATTGAAGTTTAAAAATTATTACATCTGTGTTTGAAGTACAGGTAGCAACCATTTTCTTTTTGTTTCTGCAGTAAGTATAGGTACCTAAAGTCTGTCAGTAAATTAATGTTTCTTTCCATAACATAGTTATAGTATCTTCAGCATACACTTGATACAAAAAAAACTACTACCTGTAGGTCTAACCTCTCCCACAGACTCATAGATTCTCCTTGAAAGTAGAGGCCAGCTTTTTCTTTTTAGAGAGGAATTTTTTTTTTCAGAGTTATTTTTTTATTTATCAGAGAGAGAGCACACGCAGGGGGAGCAGCAGAGGGAGAGGGAGAAGCAGGCTCCCCGCTGAGCAGGGAGCCCGACGCGGGGCTCCATCCCAGGACCCTGGGACCATGACCTGAGCCGAAGGCAGACGCTTAATCGACTGAGCCACCCAGGCGCCCCTGGCAAGGAATTTTTGCATTTAATATTGGGAGTCTTGTTAAAAATCTGTTAGCATTTTTCACCATGTTGAGTTCATTGATAACTGTAAAGTCAGTTGTGATGATGATGAGGCAAAAGTTCCAGAATCCATTCTTAAGAAGTCACAGCTTGGGCGCCTGGGTGGCTCAGTTGGTTAAGCGACTGCCTTCGGCTCAGGTCATGATCCCGGAGTCCCAGGATCGAGTCCCGCATAAGGCTCCCTGCTCGGCAGGGAGTCTGCTTCTCCCTCTGACCCTCCCCCCTCTCATGTACTTTCTCTCTCTCTCAAATAAATAAATAAAATCTTAAAAAAAAAAAAAGAAGTCACAGCTTATCTTTTTAGGACTAGTTGGGTCTAGGTGTTCTCTCTGTGGCAGTGGGACATTTGTTAATTTATTCAGTAACTGTTTTTTGCCTGCCTACTATGTGCTAGGCATATGGTAGGTGTTGGGAATATAGTGGTGAACAAATTTGAAGTGAGCTCTACCCTCCTGGAGCAGTGGGGGGGGGGGAGTGGAAAATGCCTTGAAGGAAATGAACAGGGTATAGAGACTGAGAATGTGGCTTCTGGGATGGGTGAGTTGAGACTACATAGGGAGGGAGGGTGGAGGAAAGATCTCTGAGCAGGTGTCGTTTAGACTGAAACCATTCAGAACAGTGTTGACCTCCTGGACCTCAGCGTTTAGTGTGGGTAGCTCCACCACAGCTCATGTACCTGCCAGTGACCTTTCTTTGTCTATAAGACTTCTGAGCTTGAATAATACAGCATGGTCTTCCATCTCCTTTTCCTTTATGAAGGCATTCAGCTTTTATCTTTGTTTTCTGAGACAGCTGTTTCATTTTACTGATAGATGCTACGTCATCCCTTAGCAAGCCAGTGCTTCTTTCATTATGAGGATTGTTTTTTCCTACATAGTTTTATTTCAACCTATGTCTTTTCATATAAATGATGAGCTCTTTAAAAATAAACTAAAATAATCTGTTAGTATAGATCAGGGAGGAGCTGTAATCTACAAATTAGAGTGGGGTTGTTCCATTTTGCAGGTTTGTTTTTCTGTGTCTTATGATTACCAGTTTCTCATAAATAATTGGGCATTGCCTAAAAAGGGATTTAGAAGATCATTTATGTAGTACTGCATTTTCATAGAATTTTAACTCTTTCAAATTATTATGTTATATATATTTGGAGAGAAGACTCTGGCTTAACAACAATAATAAAAACATCTTTGCACTGGTGGGAGCAGTGTTTTCAATTTGATTACCTTTCAAAACACCCATGAGTTGTAACAGTAGAAGTATATTAATCTACACAATTTAAATGTTAATAGACTAGCAATCATGTTTATACATTGATATGATTAAAGCCTAAAGTGCATGATTTCTATTTTAATACCCAGGGTCTACCTGTCTATTTCAATGATTGGGAGTTTTTGAATTTTATAATTAGCATCTAACAACTGCTAGAAAGGTATTATGAGAAAAGAAGACAAACAATATGAAACATAAAACAGAATGCCACATTATAATAACATCTGTAACCCATGTTTTATCTGTATTTTGTTAAGTGCACTACAGTGAGCGGCTTCCAGTACTTACCTAGGAGGGATACAAATGTGAATCAGTGTACATAAAATAACTGGTTAGAATCAGTTTTTTTCCAAAATATTTTTTATTGCTCACTTTTAATTAAAAAGAACAATGGAAAACTAAGCTATTTTACAGTAAAATTTTCAATTTGTAAGATTAGAAATAAGCATAATTATAAAAAATAAAATTAGAAGTTCAGTTATGTTGAAGAATGAGGAAGCAATTTTTCAGACTAAATATACATTTTTATAAAATTTTTTCAGACTGTATATGTTTTTCTAAATCATAAATATATGTTATCTTCATAAATACCCTTATATCATTTTTCAGACTCTAGCTGCATATATACCATGCCCATAAATACAATGAGAGACATTTGGGAACAAACATGAAAAGAATTTCATTTAATTTACAGAATGGTGTTTTTTGATTTTTGCTTTTATTTATTTATTTATTTGACAGAGAGAGACACAGAGAGAGAGGGAACACAAGCAGGGGGAGTGGGAGAGGGAGAAGCAGGCTTCCCGCTGAGCAGGGAGCCTGATGCGGGGCTCGATCCCAGGACCCTGGGACCATGACCTGAGCCGAAGGCAGACGCTTAACGACTGAGCCACCCAGGCGCCCCCCCTTTTTTTTTTTTTAAGAGAGAGAGCGTGAGCAATGGGAAAGGGGCAGAGAGAGAAGGAGAGAGAGAATCCTAAGCACAGGGGGCTTGATCCCTCAACCCTGAGATCATGACCTGAGCTGAAATCAAGGGTCGGATGCTTCACTGACTGAACCACCCAGGCGCCCCAAGTTTACAGAATGGTGTTTTGAAGAATTTTTTAAACAGGGGATTTTGTGTGTGTGTGTGTGTGTGTGTGTGTGTGTGTGTGGTTCAACTGGAATTTTGGCTATGGTTATTAAGACTTGGATTTACAGCAATAATTTAATTACATTTGATTAAAGTGCTGTGTTCACATGTATGTGGAATTAAAACAAAAGAGCAAAAAAAAAAGTGCTGTGTTTATCTTTGACTGACTAATAGGAGCATGAAATGCTGATGTGTTCAACTTGACCTGAGTGATCCAAAATCAATACTCCAGCTATATTTCCCTGTAGTCATTTCATTAATGGCCTTACTTAGGTATCCCCATTTTCTGAGTGAGTGAGTACATGGGAGATCTGACCTGGATAACTTCTCTCTTTTCTTCAGGGTCTGAATTCAGATAATTCTTTTTTTTTTTAATATATATTTTATTTATTTATTTGTCAGAGAGAATGAGAGAGTGAGAGAGGGAGGAAGAGGGAGAAGCAGGCTCCCCGCTGAGCAAGGAGCCCGATATGGGACTCAATCCCAGGACCCTGGGATCACAACCTAAGCCGAAGGCAGACGCTTAACCGACTGAGCCACCCAGGTGTCCCTGAATTCAGATAATTCTTCAGTGTCTGAACTTTGGACCCCTGGTGTGTAAAATCAGGTTCCAAGTCCAAAGTGGAGGAAACATAAAAAATATTTGCTTTCCCCCCTCCATTCTCCCCAGTTTCAACCAACTATAAATACCAGAATACTATGTTTATGCTTCCCCAGTCTTTTAAGTCAAAGGAGAAGTTAGTAGGGTGTAGTTAATCAAGTATTTTATTTAAATATGCATTTCTTAGTGTGCATTTCTATGTCTCTTCTCTCAACTCAAAGAGGAACTATGTATGTGTATATTTTTCTTGTACATAATTTTCTTTCTTCTTATATGTATCTTCTCACCTTACGGCAGTTGTCAGCAGCTACAGCCCACACATCTTGAATTGAATAGCACTTGGGAGGTTTCCTGGGTAAATGAGCATTTAATCAGTTATCATACCCTTTTTACTTTCAAGGGAACCAGTAGGGTCAGAGGGAGTGTGGGGGATTTTGCTTTATACTGCAGTTGCTACTTACATTCGTGGAAGTTTGAGTAGTAACTGTTACTGAAAAACAAATTCCTTTGCCTCTTCAGGTATTTTAAAAAGTCTCAGCAAAAACAGTGATAAAAAAACCTCAGTAAAAATAGGGAGTGATAATGGAAGTATATTTGATTAATAAAATTTAAGGTAATATAGGGCGCCTGGGTGGCTCAGTTGGTTAAGCATCTGCCTTAAGCTCAGGTCATGATCTCAGGGTGCTGGGATCGAGCCCCACATCAGGCTCCCTGCTCAGTGGGGAGTCTGCTTCTGCCTCTTCCTCTGTCACTCCCCCTGCTTGTGCCTCTCTCTCTCTGTGTCTCAATAAATAAATAAAATCTTAAAAAAAAAATTTAAGGTAATATATTACTGACACTGTTACTCTGTATCCTTCCAGAGGTTCTTTATGAATATAGGAACAAACATAAATATGTTTCGCTTCTCTTTTTTTTAAGATTTATTTATTTATTTGAGAGAGAGAGAGAGAGAGCATGTGTGTGTGTGTGTGTGTGTGTGTGTGTGAGCAGGGGGAGGGGCAGAGGGAGAGGGAGAGAAGCAGACTCCCTGCTGAGTGCAGAGCCTGCTGTGGGCTCCATTTCATCACCCTGAGATCACGACCTCAGCTGAAACTGAGAGTCAGTCACTGAACCGACTGAGCCACCCAGGCGCCCCAATATGTTTCTATTTTCATTCCTCAAAGAAATCATGTTAAAACATTGTTCTTTCTGTGTATTATGTGTTTTAAATGTTTTAATGTGTGTTTTAAAATATATTTGAATACCAGGTTAATTTTTGATTCCTAAAAGAATATTCACTATGATTCAAAATACAAAAAAAAAGCCTAAAATTAATTAATTAATTAATTAATTTGGCGGGGGGAGAAAGAGAATCTTTTTTTTTTAAAGATTTTATTTATTTATCTGAGAGAGAGAATGAGATAGAGAGAGAGAGCATGAGGGGGGGAGGGTCAGAGAGAGAGGCAGACTCCCTGATGAGCAGGGAGCCCGACGTGGGACTCGATCCCGGGACTCCAGGATCATGACCTGAGCTGAAGGCAGTCGCTTAACCAACTGAGCCACCCAGGCGCCCGAGAAAGAGAATCTTAATCTTAATCTACACTGAGTGTGTAGCCCATAGTGGGGTTTGATATCATGACCCTGAGGTCATGACCTGAGCCGAAATCAAGAGTCGGGTGCTTAACTGACTGAGCCACTAAGGTGCCTCTAAAATATATTTTTAATGTATAAATATGTAATTTAAACATGCAGTTTTTAAGTGCTTAGTTGAAGAGAATATTAATATCTATAAACCTTCATTTTTCTTCCGAAGAAGATTATGATCTAATTCTGAGAATGAGGTACACATGCTTTTAAAAAGCACTCATGGCTGGGGCGCTTGGGTGGCTCAGTCGGTTAAGCATCTGCCTTCTGCTGGGGTCATGATCTCAGGGTCCTGGGGGCTCTCTGCTCAGTGGGAATCCTGCTTCTCCCTCTCCCTCTGCCTGCTTGTGCTCTGTCTCTCTCTGTCAAATAAATAAATAAATAAATAAAATCTTAAAAAAAAAAGCACTCATGGCAATGTACATAACTTTTAAAGATTTTATTTATTTATTTGACAGAGATAGACACAGCGAGAGAGGGAACACAAGCAGGGGGAGTGGGAGAGGGAGGAGCAGGCTTCCCGCTTGGCAGAGAGCCGAATGCGAGGCTTGATCCTAGGACCCTGGGATCATGACCTGAGCAGAAGGCAGACGCTTAACGACTGAGCCACCCAGGCGCCCCTGTACATAAATGTATATGGAAGAAGTCCATCCTGATGATTTTTATAGGTGACTTTTTTTTCCCTAGACATCTGCCTCAAGAATTCTTTCTGTAATCCTTGAAATTCAGTAATTTAACTAAGATATGTTTTAATATTTAGCATCAAATGTTTCTGAAATCTGATAGGCTTTTTTTGATCTGAAATGAAAATGAAAACATATGACTCATAGGATGCAACAAAAGCATTACTGAGAGGAGTTTATAGCAATAACTGCCTATATTAAAAAGGAAAGATCTTAAATAAACAACCTAACTTTATACCTCAAAAAACTAGAAAAAGAAGAATAAGTCTAAAGTTAGCAGAAGGAAGGAAATAACAGATTAGACATAAACAAAATAGAGAATAGAAAACAAAAAAATCAACAAATCCAAGAGTTGTTTTTTGAAAAGATAAACAAAATTGACAACCTTTACTCAGATTTACTAAGAAAAAAAAAAGAGAACACTCAAAATCAGAGTTGAGTTACTATTGATTCTATGAGAAATGGTGATTTTCTTCAACATATTGTACTTGATGACTGCATGTTGCTGTGTCTTCCATAGTGAAGGACTGTGGGCAGGGGGCAGGGAAGAAAGTTGAGTTGGAAGTCTCTGTGTGTTTTGTTAGAATATTTGTGCTCCATTCTCACTTCTGAAGTTCTGTTAACCATTCCACAATAGGGTTCCCTGAAACTAATTAGAATACATGTTCCCTCTTACTGAGGGAACAGGCAAATGTATCTGCCCTATTCCTCATTCCTCATGTGTAGCCCTGGAGCCTTTATCTCCATTAGAGATACTCAGCTTCTTTATTGTACATTTCCTGAACTTACTTGTTTTTCCCTGTAGCTCTTTCCACTTCTCCCCATCAAAATATCACTCAGTTCATTTTCCCCAAATTTGATGGTATTCAGAGAGGACTATTTGGTTTCTGAGGGAGAGGACTGGGTGAAGGATTAGGTGCCTTACTACAGAATAACCCTCACACTGCTCCAGCGACTGATCTTTGCTCCCCCTTTTGGCTGCCCCTTTTTGAGCTTCGTGGTATTGGATTGCCTAGTTGCTGCTGAATTTTTGCTGGGTTTTGCTATTTTTATTTCACTGAATTGGATGTTGGGAGAGGAAATTATTGCAGCAGTTTTATTCCACCATCTTAACTCAGAAGTCCCCAAAGCTTTTTATTAACCAGGAAAATATTTCTATTCATTGTGCAGGTAAGGAAATTTTCAAATACAGGATTAGGGAGGGCACATTATCATGTGAACAAGTACTTAATTACATTAAAGATGCAAATGTTTTTTGAGATTATACTTTTGTAAACAAGATGATCTTATTATAATGGAGGATTTGTGATAACTGCAATGTAAAGGAGCCTCAGAGGAAAAATTAGGAAAGCTGAGTATGAGAACTATTTATTGCCCGAGTTAGTGGTATGCATAAAATCCAATGAATGCCAGACTGTGTGCAAAATCACAACACAGTGCATTCTATGACATAGTCCCATTCGCTTTCTTTTAAATATCTAGGTGACTTTTTATTTCTTGTAAGTGCACTGAGGAAATGTTGTCTCAGACTGACACACTTTTGAATGTTTTAAATCTCTAATAATCAAAAACACACTTGGCAGAGAACTAATTTCACACCTCAGGCATTGAAACCCAGAGTCTGTATTCATTGTTTATTTTACATAATGTAAAACAGCATGAAGCATGACATATTATACAACAGATGAATGGGAATTTTAGAAAATAAGGAATCATTTTACATTTACACCTGGTGGATGACATTTTATATATTGGAAGTTGTCCTGATATATCAAACATGATGATTTTTTTAAGTCAAGTGAATTTTTTGTCACTAGCATACATTAAAGAATAAAAGATTTCTGTTATTATTGTTTGATTATATTTTTATGGAACATAATGGTAATTTTATGGGTTATTGTGATGTCAATGTTGATATGTAATAAATCAGCTTTTGTTTTAAATATGGTATATATAAAAGTTAGAGATCATCATAAAATCTAGATTAATAAAATTATAATATGCTTACAAGTAAATAGCTGAGCCAATTTGAAATAATCCTTCAGGAATAGAATGATTCATTTCTTATTATAAAACCTTTGAATTATTAGGGAATATGTTAAGAATTTCTGGTTTAATTACTGGAGCCAAGTAGCCATATATTGGTGTAATTTCTATAATTTAGAGGTGTTTAAATTATTTCAGGTATGAGTATTGTTAAAAAAAATTGTGCTCAGTCAAAGATATAGTTTGGTAGTATGCCACTTTTTGTCTATTGGGAACAAAACTCCCATGTTGTATAAAGTCTAAACCATGTAGTATAAAATCATAATTGTCAACTAACACTAGGTGACATGTTGCTTCATTTTAGGAATTCTGGGCTAGAGTACAATGGAATTGATCACCCCTTATCACTGCTATTTCAGGTACATGCTATGCTTTATTTGATAGGCTCACACGGTTGAAGTCAGCTCAGCATTGAGTCTGGTGGCTTCTGCTCAATTTTTGAATCCCTAACTTACATTCCTCGAGATAGCAAGCTGTTATAAGAAAGTTCAATATGGGGTCACCTGGGTGGCTCAGTTGGTTAATCGACTGCCTTCGGCTCAGGTCATGATCCTGGAGTCCCAGGATGGAGTCCCACATCCGGCTCCCTCCTCGGCGGGGAGTCTGCTTCTCCCTCTGACCCTCTCCCCTCTCATGCTCTCTATCATTCTCTCTCTCTCAATAAATAAATAAAAATCTTCAAATTAAGAAAAAAAGGAAGTTCAATATGGACAGAAGGGAGAGAATAGATGCTGAGTAGCAAAAGGAGTGTGCTGGGCTTTTTTGGGTTGCTCTTAGATCCATTCCTGCCCTTCCATGCCTTACTACCTGTACCAGGAAGCTGAACCCTTGCAAACTTCAATTTCCAGTCTTTTTTTTGTTGTTGTTGCCGAGTAACTTCCGGTTAGATCTGACTAATGGGAAACATTTCTGGTAGACATGGGAAGAGAGGAACAGCCTCTGCTTCTGGTGGCATTTCCAACGCCTACACGACTCTAAGGTCCAGGGGCCTTTGGAAGCTCCGCCAGTGGTAGAGGCGGCTCCTCTGGTTTCGGTGTTTCAGAAGTGAGGCAGGAGGGCCTACTGTTGCCAGTGGGTTTTGGTGGCTCCGGCAGGGTGTCAGAAGTTTAGTGGCAGCAGCGTTCCCTAGCAGTGTGAGCAGTCAGTGCGCTGTGGGTTCCAGTAATCCCTCCTCCGTTTTGTCATTCCAGCCCAAGGGGTGGTAGCAGCTTCTGTGCTTATTTTCCTCACTTTGCCTAAAGCTTTTTGATCCTTCAGCCTGTCAGTCATTTTTTATAAGGGTTCCTTGCAGTAAATACTCTGTGTTTAAAATATTTAGCACAATTTCTGTTTGCTGATGAGACTTTACTGATTCTGTGCTGTCATTTTCTTTCTGGTATTACCCCAGACTGTTCTAAACTGGGCCCTCTTTAGCCTGGAGTGGGCACTCTCATTCCATCTGTGTGGCTGAGGATCTGTCTTCGACTCCAGCGACAGGAATCAGGAGTGCCCTGTGGCTCTGTGCATCAGTATGGTGTGATGGCGAATATTATTTCCCTACATGTATTAACATTCCTTAGGTTTTGTATGGTTTTTTTTTTTTTTTTCAAGATTTTATTTATTTATTTGAGAGACAGAATGAGAGAGAGAGCACATGAGAGGGGGGAGGGTCAGAGGGAGAAGCAGACTCCCTGCTGAGCAGGGAGCCCGATGTGGGACTCGATCCTGGGACTCCAGGATCATGACCTGAGCCGAAGGCAGTCGCTCAACCAACTGAGCCACCCAGGCGCCCAAAGGATTTTTTTTTTTTTAAGATTTTATTTATTTGAGAGAGAGAGAATGAGAGACAGAGAGCACGAGAGGGAGGAGGGTCAGAGGGAGAGGCAGACTCCCTGCCGAGCAGGGAGCCGGATGCGGGACTCGATCCAGGGACTCCAGGATCATGACCTGAGCCGAAGGCAGTCGCTTAACCAACTGAGCCACCCAGGCGCCCCTTGTATGTTTTAATACAACCCATTCTTAAAAGAAAAGCAGATAGGGGCACCTGGGTGGCTCAGTTGGTTAAGCCTTTGACTCATGATTTTGGCTCAGGTCATGATCTCAGGGTTGTGAGATCGAGCCCCACCTCAGGCTCTGTGCTAAGCAGGGGGTCTGCTTGGGATTCTCTCTCCCTCTCCTTCTGCTCTTCCCCCTGCTTGCACATGCACACTCTCTCTCAAATAAATAAATCTTAAAAAAAGCAGATAATACATATAAAACATTTTCTCTATTAGGGGAGTATCTGTAGATTCTCCCCTAATAGCATTTCATGCATTGGGTTGGAATTACCTTTATTTTTTAAGGCATTTTTCCACTAGACTGTGAGCTCCGCAAGTAAAGCCATCATGCCTGTCTTGTTTACTGTTTTATCATTAGTTCCTAGACAGTACCAAGGACCGCAAGCTTCTCATTAGATGTCTGAATGGATGAGTGAACAGCTAGTTCTGTGTGTGTGTTTGGGTGTAGTATTTTGGGGGGGTGAGGGGCTGCACTGTAGAGTCTACAGCCTTCAGACCTTTCCAACTGTTATACTTGATCCCTCAGTTCCTCTTGTTATTCTGTCAGTTTATGGTTTTTTGTTTTGTTTTGTTTTGGGTTTTTTGCTGTCTATTTGAGCTAGTTTTTGCCATCTTATCTTGTGTTTTCTGTTTACCTTACTTAAATTTTTTTTCTTGTTTTCTACCTTTTGTAAGAATAATAACCTTTCTTTTATTGCTTTCTCCTCTTTTTCTCTTTTGAATCCCTGGGCTACTTTGGAATTATAGATTGCATTTCTAATCTTTCCATATCTATTGCTTAGAAAGCCTAGAGTTCTGCCATTTTGACACAAAAGTTATACAGTTATAATCAACTTGCTCATATTTTATTGAGGAACTCTCTAGATTTTAAATTTCTAAAAATATAATTATTTACATAACACTAAAAAAGCTTTTTATTGTGAAAAACTTCAAACATGTGCATGTTTCTGATACCAGTATAATAAATTCTTTTGTGCCTAGTATCAGCTTTAACAGTGATTATAATTATAATAAATGGTCAACCTTGTTTCATCTGTTAATACTCTCTACTTCATATGATTTCTTTTGAAATCATTTCAGTATTTTTTCTAAATGGTAAAAACTCTCAAAGATATAATCACTATGCCATAATCACTTCTAAAACTTTACTTAATGTCATCAAATATCTAGTGTTCAAATATTCCTGACAGTCTCCTAATTCTTTTTAGTTCAAATAGGGATCCAAATAGGGTCCATAATGATAAGCAATTGAAAAGACCCATCTGAAATCTATTTTATTTTATTTTTTCTTTTTCTCATTGCAATTTATTCTGCAAATTTTCCTGCAGTGTGGATTTTGCTAACTGCAGTTCTATTTTCTTTAACAGGTTCCCCTTTCTCCCTCATTTTATATAAATTAGTAGTTAGATTTAGAGACTTTATCAATTCAGTTTCTTTTCTTTTCTTTGTCTTCTTCTTTTTTTTTGGTTTGCAAGAAAATTTCTTAAAGAGTATTCATAGAAGGCACAGGGTATCTAGTTCTCTCCCTTTTGTTGATGTTAACAACTACTGATGATAACTGCCAGGATATGTTATTTGATTAGGAGTTGCAAAATGATGTTTTAAATCTCCCTTTAAAATTTATTACTTGGCATATTTCTATAAAGAGAAACTTACCCTAATCAACTACTAAATTACCTTGAAATATCCTCAGTTCATGCAAGAAAGTCAGGATTTATCAATTTTCAAAATAATGACTGGTTCCCTAATATTTCCTTAAGGTGTGCAATGATTTTTTTTAAGTTTCATTATGTATTCATGAATTTTGGCATTTTTTTTTAAAAGATTTTATTTATTTGATAGAGACACAGCGAGAGAGGGAACACAAGCAGGGGGAGTGGGAGAGGGAGAAGCAGGCTTCCCACCGAGCAGGGAGCCCGATGCGGGGCTCGATCCCAGGACCCTGGGATCATGACCTGAGCCGAAGGCAGACGCTTAACCGACTGAGCCACCCAGGCGCCCCAAATTTTGGCATTTTTGATTTTTAAATCCTTTGCAGTTATTATTCTTATTTTGGCTGGAAAGAACTTCCTCAAGTTGCCTCTCAAATCCTTTGTATCTATCATCAGTAGGCTTTGGTTTTTTGATTTTTGGTTTGAGAAAATGTTCTAGAATCATCTTGTGCATTTCCTGTTCCATTTTGGAATACTCAACTTGTCCAAGGAGTCCTTGTTTTCTTAGTGGAAGATGGTATTTAGAAAGTACCAGGTATTAAGTGTACTATTGCCTTTTCAGTAAACAGAGCTAAGAAGTGTATATGTGTTCAAAATAAAGATAAAATATGTCATGATTTCACACTGATAATTTCAATTCAAATTCAAGAACATAAAATCTTTACTTAACCTCTTAATCTTACATTTGCTTCCCCCTCACACCCCTATAATTACTCATCTATTTTTTTTTCACAATACACTTAGAATAATACCAACACTAAGTCCAATGGTATGAATACTGAGAACAGTTTAAGAATTTTTTTTTTTTGCAGCTCTTTTTGTATATTTCAGCTTAGTGTATATTCCACTAGATATGTAGGACCAAATGACTGTATTTTAAAATCACTTGAAATAATGCCATGTGTGATTATGCCCTAATTTGTTATACCATTTGGCTTTTACATTTTTTTTTATTTTTGCTTATTAAGGGATTGCTTTTAAAAAATGTTTGTTTTATATTTATATAAGATATTTATGTGTTCCTAACATCAAATGCACAAAGCAAGATATAATCTGAGAAGTCTAGCTTTATCTTTGTACCCTTTGTGCCCTTTTGCTTGTTCCCTCCCTTCCCTTTATAGGTACCTCTATTAGGTACCTCTTCTTCAGAGATCAATCGATCGATCGATTGATTTATCTATCTATCTATCTAGAGAGATTTATTTTGAGGAATTGGCTCATGTAATTATGGAGACTGAGAAGTCCCACAATCTGCAATCTACAAGCTGGTGACCCAGGAAAGCCAATGGTGTAATTTTGTCTCAAATCTGAAGGCCTCAGAACCAGGGGAGCTGATGGTATAAATCCCAGTCTTGAGGGCAGGAAAAGATGAGATGTAATGTTCACCCTTCTAATGCAGTCCTTCTCAGCCTCTGTTGTCTAAGGGAGGGCTTTGTCCTCACCTATGGGTTCTTGGATTTCACAATATTGTCATGTCTATGGATAGTTGCTAGTTGGCCTTCTTGTAAGGAAGAGTGAAGTCCAGTGAGAGATCATGAAAGCTTAGCCTTTGAGGGTGGTGATGATACTGCAGAGAAGTGAATGATTAGAGAGATATGTAGAAGCCAAGATTGGTAGGACTTGGATATGGAATATTGAATATTGGCAACAAGGAAGAGGGTGGTTTTAAGAAGTCACACAGTGGAGGGGGGTTGCCTAGGTGGCTCAGTCGGTTAAGCGTCTGACTCTTGATTTTGGCTCAGGTCATGATCTCAGGGTTATGAGATCAAGCCCCAGTTAGGGCTCTGAACTGGGCATGGAGCTTCCTTAAGATTCTCTCTGTCCATCTCCTTCTGCCCCTCTCCCCCCACCAAAAGAAGTCTTATGGGGTTTTTGTCATGAACAATCACTGACTCAAAGAAAAGTGACAGAGCGCCCAGTTTGAGTTCCAGTTTTGGATATTCTAAAGGGCATTTGAGGTCTCACAGTGGAGATGTTGATTATTAATTAGATATACCATGCTTATGGCTTTTATATGGTATTACCATTTAGTATCTCTTTTGAGACTGTGAACTCTTTGAGGCTAAGAAACATGTTATATCACTCAAAGTTCTTATTTTCAGGCAACAGATAACTGGCTCCAGTTAGGCAGAAAGGAGTTTATTGAAAAGATATATTGGGTATCTTTGGGGTTTAATGGAAGGTTGGAACACTAGGCATGGGAAAATGTTTCTAGGGACAAACTCCAAATCCCACATGGGAACTGGTCTGAAGAGGGAACCATGGAAGAGCACCGGTCTACATCTGTACTGCTGCCTCCTTGATGCTAACAACTCAACTTTACCACAGCCACCACCACATGCCATTTCTGTGCCTTGACCTCGCAGGCTCCGTTACCAATACTGCGTCTGCTGGCAGTGGGGATGAGTCAGAGTCAGATATGGTTGCATTTGATTGCCAGAGCCTAGGTCACAAGATTATTCTTTATCTGCAGGAATAACTGGGAGTGTGGGCATCTAACATTTTTCAGCTCTTGTGCAGTAAGAAGCGTTTGCTCTTCTATCAAGATAATAGAGTGGAGACCCTGTACACAAAGTAGAAAGAGGTTCAAATTCTGGAGGGATAACATAAAAGGCAGATTTGCCCTTACATATATCTTATTCATCTTTGTATACCTGGCACCTCATGTAGCAACAGTAAACATGAAATAATAAATAATTGATTTTGAATTGAAATTGTTTTCACAATGAGTTAGAGTAATTCAGATGAAAATTTCCTTCGCTTTGAGAATTTAGACGGTCTTTTTTTTTTTTAAAGATTTTATTTATTTATTTATTAGAGAGAGAGAGAAAAACAGCATGAGAGGGGATAAGGTCAGAGGGAGAAGCAGGCTCCCCGCTGAGCCGGGAGCCCGATGTGGGACTCGATCCCAGGACTCCAGGATCATGACCTGAGCCGAAGGCAGTCGCTTAACCAACTGAGCCACCCAGGCGCCCAGACAGTCTTCCTATTACTAGATAATTATATATCATTTTAATTTGTTTTTGTAAACTAGCCTCACTGTGAAATTCCATAGTTATCATTATAATTTGTTTTTTTGAAAAATATGTATTTTTTTTGTAACAACAGTGGCCTTACACTTCTTATTTGAGGGATATAGGGCACATTTCAGTGCTCAAAATATTTTAGACTTTTTATTTAAGGAAAACATTTTTTTTCCATTTTTCCTTTCTTACCTGTGCCTTATAATGCTAAACAAATAAATAATATTTGATGTTTCCTATTGTTCCATGGCGTATTTTTGCCCTAGAACTTATTTCACATTCCATCAGTCCCATTCAGATTGATGGAGTGCAATCATTTAGCCCTTCTCTTGCCTTCTTGCATTTTGTTTCGGGCCTTCTGAGTTTTATTTTTCCCCTCAAAAATTTGAAAAAATTTTTTGAAAAATCCTTCATTTTCTTCATAAGCTGTAATAGATAAGCAACAAAGATTCTAGCTGAATCTTTTTTAATGGTAGTGATGATTAATGAAGAAACAATTTGTTATTAACTTGAGAAGAGTAATCTTAGTAGATCATTTCTCCTCCAGACATGCAAATCAGACAATTTTACTTGCTTATTCCCATTTTACTTCTTATGTTTTGGTATGAAAAGAAGGCTTTTGCTTTTTTCCCCCCACTTAATGTTGCAGTTTTCCTTAATACTAGTGTCTTGACGGTATTTTTTTCCTATGATAACAAGAACTGCTAGAATAGGCATGCTGTGTTATAATGCTAATCACCTGTCCATTTAGTCCAGACTCTTGTGGTGGTTTGTACTGTGTCAGTTATGCTAAAACCATTTGTGTTAGAATGCTCCTCTCTGTGTGGTTTTAGGTTAGCATTAGCCAAAAGAGAACTTTATCCAAGATTTGAAAAGCAGCAGTGAAGCAGTAACCATTTCCCTAGCAGGCTCATGTGATTAGATGCAGTTGCCTATAGATGCAGAGGTGCCACCAGGTGCTGGCAGGTTCCAGCTGGTCCTTGATCTGCATCCAGCTTTTGTTTCTGACTGCCGACCCTACCTGACCCACAGTGGCTGCCGGTCCACTCCTGGACTCTGCATAGTGGGCTCACAGATGTGGTAGCTGCACAGAAGCATGCTTCCCATAGACCTCTCCATGAGCCTTCCTTTCATAGCCCATTTCAGGGGTTAGATGTACTTGGTTTCTCAGATTGCCTGACTGGTCACTCTTACTCTGATCTTCCAACTTCCTGCTTGGACTTCACTTGCCCAGCTCTTTCCCTGATTGTATGAGATGATACTTATAATAAATCTCTTAGCTTTTAACTCATGGTGAGTCTGTTTCCTAGTTGAACCCTGACATTAAATTCTTCATGCTGAAACCTCTTCTGATACTTTTTCTTTGCTTCTTTTCCTTTGTCATGAATTACTATGGATGTGTGTGAGTGTGTGTGTGTGTGTCTATGTGGCGCACGCACATATTTAAGACTTGTCTCTTGACCTAAATAAATTCTATTTCATTATTGGCAAGAAGTCTAAATTAATTTTTCTAGTGGTATTCAGTGTTCTCATTCTAGTGCATACTGAGAGTAACTGAAACTATAGTCATACCTTACTCTGCTATTTTTGAAGTTAATTATGCTGAAGGCCTTGTACAAGGTCATGTGAGGGTATAATACCAGAGTAAGGAGTGATCAGATGATCTCATTCGAATGAGATCTATATAAACTATATAGCTATCTATATATCTATATATCTAAATAAACTATATTTTTGTACTGAACACTTACTGGAGGTGTAGCTAGATCAGTTAATTTGAGCCCTTAACACATGTAAGCATTGTGTCTGCATATGGGTTGATTAAGTAATCTGCTTTCTACTTTTTTAGATTGTTGGTTACAGTTTTGAGGTGTAGCTTTGTTTCATACTTATTCTTAGGGGAGGATGAAGTTTTTATTGTCTATTTCAGAGAGCATAGATATGGACGATGTGTCAAATTAAAGTTTATATTAAGTGTATGGAAATTGTAAGCTAACAGGTAAAAAAATGAATGTAGACATTAATCATGTGCTTAATAAACTGAATTTTTTCATTTGATTTTTCAAATAAAACTATGCTAGATTTAATATTTTTCATTAACTTCAGAGTTTAAGAGATTAGCAAACTGAGGAACAGAGGGAATAAGTAATTTATACAAGATCACAGAAAGAATAAGTGGCAGAAGTGGGTTCTGGATCAAGGCTGTTGGACTCGAGTGCTCACGCTCACTACAACTACACAGTATCTTCTCCCAGCTCCCTGCCTTATCAATATTATAAGAAGAGGGTGGCTGTTGAAGTTGGACAGCATGGGGTAAGGTATTAGCCCCCCCAACTTACTATTTGCACTTAATTAGAGCAATTAAACTCTTTTGTCCATAATTTATTAATTTGAAAAAAATGATATAATTATACATCCCAGTACAGTTGTGAGACTGCTAGTAAATTGCAAAACTCATTGTAATTGTAGCCATTAGCTTATTTTCTAGATATATTTGAACTTTCTATACATTATCCTTAGTAATAGAAGAGGCACAGAAACAAAAAACAAAAAACAAAAAACCTGTTTTGTCACTGGGGAGTTGGGTGCATTACCCCAGTCTTTCTAGATGGAAGAGAGATTGCTTAATTTAGAAACAAAAAAAAATTCAAGTAATAAAAAATACAGGAAATACATATGAGTAGTGATGTGAAGTAATGATATTTATAAGAGTAAATATTAGGCACCTTCTAAATATCTGACAAAGACAAATGTTAACTCAACTCTGTTACGTATACTTAGTGGAATGTTATTTGGCCACTAAAATGTTTATGAAGACTTTATAATAACATGGTAAAATGTTTAAATATTAGTGAAAAGTAAGATACAAAATACTACATACAAAAATACATGAAAAACTGGAAGGAAATACTTTATGAAATATCAATAGTAGTGCACCCACAAGTGAATATTTTCTTTGTTTTATTTTCCTGTGGTCTCTAAAGTTTCCGTTACCTTTAAAATAAAGTATAAGCTTTATTTGAGAAGTTGGGAACTGCTGTTGAGAGTCGTACTCTGCTGTTTATTCATGGGTGTGACTCCCACAATAAAATGGTAGAGAAGCTAATAAATTGCTTTTTATTTCATTGGCAAAGCTAAAGAGGTACACGAGCAAACTTCTCTTCTTAAATGGCTGGCATATATTTTCTTCCTTCTTTTTCTTTTTTTCCCCCACAATCATTGCTGGGGGTCAAGGTGTTGGCACCAGTACAGCATTTCATTTTCTGCAGAGGAGTGCATGCAATATTTATATATTATATATCATTACTTTGAAATCAGTTTATGATAAAAGGAGCCAGAACTCTTCCACAGGGCTGCTTCTTTCTGTTTAAAGAGGCATCTTTTCATTGGAGTGTAGTAATGGCCGTAGTGCTTTAGCAAATAGCTATAAAACATGAAAACATCCTCCTTTCTTGTATTAATCCATCAGGAAGCTTTCAGGGATTCTTCTTGTCTAAAATATTCATAGGCAGCAAAATGTCCTGAATGCCCTACAGAATTTGTGCAGAGCCAGGCAGATGATTGATAGTGAAGTTCTGTTCTGAGTCACTCACAGTATGTAATTCTATTTGTCTTGCCAAATACGGAGAGCAGGCAACTCATAAAAGGTAAAGGTAACAGACACCATATTTTCTTACATTTAAAAAAGAACTTGGTGTCTCCACTTCACTGTACTCCACTGAATATAGCAAATTTTTATTAAATAAAATAAAAGGCGGGTGAGCTATTTTTTGTAGAGTGGATTAAAGTTGTATTAAGCACACATCATTATATTGCACATTTCTCTTTGGTATATATTTGCCTACGTGGGTGTATCTTAAGCAAATGATGTTCACGTGTTGTCTAATTAAAGAAAAAAACTGTCAGGGTGCCTAGTATAAGCAACGTATACATTAAACATTCAGTATATCCCTTAATGAATAAAAGTCACTTTCATTCCTCCAGTATTTTCGACATTAGTGTATTTAAGATATCGTTCAGTTTTCCATTTAATCCATGTTAAAACTAAAATTCTGCCCAGGTTAATCTCATGAAGTCAGGTAATGCAATAGATAAGCAATAGGTGATATTGCGACTGCTAGCTAGATTTAGCACTTTGAACCGTTCTTATTTCCTGAGGGCATGAGTCTATCCTTTGCACTTGTATTCAGGTCTCCGAATTTTGGCTGAGTCAGGACCTTGGAATCAGATCTGGAGGACTTGCTTTTAGTTTACGTGCTACAGTATATAAACTGTCATTGTTCATGGCAGATATCGTGCTGCACTATATCTAAAATGAATTGTCATGTGCAAGAAAGAATAAATTAATTATAGTTTTATATTTTATTTTTCTGTAGTGAAAAGATACTAGAAATACAGAAATATAGCATCACTGTGAAGAAATTCTTGACATATGAGATCATGAAGACAATTGGGACTTTCTACCTAGGATGAAGAGGTATTTGAGGTAAGAGTTATTTGTAAGTGTGCATAGTTTGGTAAACTACAATCAGTTAAAGAGCAGGGACCATATTTCAACATTATTTGACTTTCAGATTACATGTGTCAGTTTGTACATAGTAGGAAATCAATGTTACATTCAGCAAAAATGCAAAAAAAGTCTTAGATTGCAGGAAATAATCATTTGGGCAGAAATTGCCAACTGGTGGTTTTTCATAGGAGACCCACTGGATCTTGAAATTTGGGTATCACTTTGACTAGTTTGCTTTACATTTCTCATTGAGCTCTCTTTCTATAATATTTCATGCTTTAGTATATTCTTTGTTTTTATTCTTATCATACAGAAGATGGCTATCTTCCAGTCTTTGAAACAGACAATAAATTTCCCCAGAAATTTGCCCATAAGACAAGAAAAATGTATTGACACAGTTAACCAAAGATATATACACATGTTTAAACTATACTGAAAATATCTTCTTATTGATTGTAATTTTTGAGAATTTTTGCACCCTTCCCACTGAGGTGGTGAAAAATAGCTTTTCAAATTATATGAGAGCTAAGTAGAATCTGAGATTTTCCAAGTCTGTTAGCTTGCTGTTTTTTTTTTTTAAATAGAAAGCACGTAAAGGAACAAGGATAGGTTGGCTACTTTAAAAAATGTTCAACCTTTATTTCTAATTTAAAATTATTTTGACAATGTGAGTTTTTGGGCTAATTTACGAACTTTAGAAAGCATTATGCTTTTTTTTGTTTTGGTAGCTTTTTCAATCAGATTTAGAATTATAGTTTGTGGTATATATATATATATATATATTTTAAAGATTTTATTTATTTATTCATAAGAGACAGAGAGAGAGAGAGAGAGAGAGAGGCAGAGGGAGAAGCAGGCTCCCCACTGAGCAGGGAGCCCGATGCGGGACTCAATCCCAGGAGTCTGGGATCATGACCTGAGCCGAAGGCAGATGCTTAACTATCTGAGCCACCCAGGCGCCCTGTGGTATATATATTATGGAAATATTTTTAATTTCTTTTGGTATATGTGTTTGTCTACAGATTTCCCTTTAGTCTGATCTAATATTCTTTTCAGTTCCTTCACTTTTTGAGTATCTAAGAGGAATTTCTATAGCTAGATTTTAAAAACAGCAGGGCAGGAAGTTTGGAGAGTTCATTCATTTATTCAGAAATGTTTATTGAGTTTCTACTGTGTGCTGGGCATGGAACACAACAACAAACAAGAGAGAAGTAGTTCCTCCACTTGGGCCTGCATTCTAGTGGAGAAAACAGATAATAACTGCACATTTTGGTAAAAACCTTGATGGGAACAAGAAGTGGGCTCTCATAGATAGTAATGGACAAAGCAGGGGGTCATTGTGCATGTGTGCGCTACTTTAGGCAGTGGTCAGGGAAAACATCTCTGGGGTAGTGACATTGAGCCAAGTTCTAATGGTTGAGATGGAGCCAGCCATCTAAGCAAAGGGCCAGGTGGAAAATATTACTGGTAAGAGTAAATGTAAAGGCCCTGAGGTGGAACAGAGCTTACCTTAAAAGAACAGAAAGAAGACCAGAGAGGCTAAATCACAGTGAACAAGAGGGAGAGTAGTGTGAGTTGAGGTTGATTGGCTTGATTGTGAAAGACTTTGTGGCTGTGTTAGAGTTTATAGTTTATTCTGAGAGCAATGTGAAGTCATTGAAAGGTTTTAAGCGTAAGAGGAACATAATCTGATATAAATTTTATAAAAATCATACTATTACGCAGGGGGTTGTATTTTCAGGGATTTAGGGGGGGAATATAAATGGAAAGAAGTAGATAAATTAGGAGGTTATTGCAGTAATCCAGAAAAAGGATGGCAGTAACTGAGAATATAATAATGGCAGTGGAGTTGGAGAGTAGTGGACTGATTTGGGATTTTTTTTGGAGGTAGAATTACCAGGTCTTGATAGTGGATTTTGGAGAGTGAGGAGATTTGTGATATAAAAAATTCAGTAAAATTGTGTTATATTGAAATATGTGCTGACTTGTCTAGATTTAATTTGAAAATATGGAAGAAGATTGTAAAGAGTTTTCGTCTAAATGTCTGACCTTCTACTTTTAAGTAGACATGAACTAATTTGGTGAACTCTATTTGATCAGATAAAGAAAGCAGTAAAGTTAGTGGTTACAATGGAGCAGGTGAGGAACCAGACCACATGTATTGAATCCCAGTGCAGTCACGTGCTAGTTATGTGACCTTAGGAAAATTATTTTTTCTACCCCTCAGTTTTCTCATTTACAACTGTACCTATCCAGAAAGTTGTGACTAGTAAATGAGGTAATTCACCTAATGTATGTGGTACACTGTAGCACATGGCAAACACTCAGTGGAAGCTGTTACTTTTTTTCTTTTTTTTACAGTGTTTTGCCTTTATTTTTTAATTTTTTTTGGGTATTCACCCTTTCTTTTTTTTATTATTATTATGTTAATCACCATACATTACATCATTAGTTTTTGATGTAGTGTTCCATGATTCATTGTTTGCGTATAACACCCAGTATTCCATGCAGAACATGCCCTCTTTAACACCCAGCACCAGGCCAACCCATCCCCCAAACCCCCTCCCCTCTAGAACCCTCAGTTTGCTCTTTAGAGTCCATAGTCTTTCATGGTTCAAAAAAAAAAAAAAAAAAGAAGAAGAAGATAGCAGGAGGGGAAAAGTGAAGGGGGGGAAATTGGAGGGGAAGCTGTTACTTTTTTAATGAAATGGGTAGTTCAAAGAACCAATCTAGATAACCAAAGAAACAAGAAAGGTCATCTCAGATATCTGAATATTTGAGGTTTACTGGGAGTGAATTACCTTAATTTTAACCTGTTCTATTCAAGGTCAAAACTTTTAGGCTATTCATGTCTTTTGAAGAAATGAGTATCTGTCTTTAAAATACCTTGTTCTCCTGGAAAACTGAAACTATGTAGAAATATTTTTATTTACAATTGTTAAATTTACCATTGAAAGTTTTATTTTTCTTAAGCCTTGAAAGAAATGGTTTATATGTCACTAGTCTTTCTTAGTAATACACACTGGTCATCTACCATGAATACGGCCTTAGAGTAACACTTGGTTTCTCTCTAGTTATTTCATTAACTGGTATTTCCCTGGAAAGTCTGTTTCCCTAAATATGGTATGAGCTGACAACACGGATTTGAAGGCATAGGATCAGTGCTGCTCCGATTATTGATGTTGCCGTGTGGGAGGTTCTGGCAACAGAGCGGGTGGTTTCCGTCTGTCTCCATGGCTGCCCCTCTGAGGGGTACTTAGGGGCAAGAGCCATATCAGTGGGAGGCAGCCTCATTAGTGTTGCAGCCATCATCAATTAAAACTTGTCCTTGGCAGGGATAGTCCTCCTTCCCTCCAGTTTGCTTGTAGTGCAAGTGCCTGGCTTTTTTTGTTTTGTTTTGTTTGTTTTTTTAAGATTTATTTATTTATTTATTTATTTATTTAATGTTTTATTTATTTATTCATGAAAGTCAGAGAGAGAGAGAGAGGCAGAGGCAGAGGGAGAAGCAGGCTCCCTGCCTAGCAGGGAGCCCGATGTGGGACTTGATCCGAGAACCCTGGGATCATGACCTGAGCCGAAGGCAGACGCTTAACCATCTGAGCCACCCAGGCGCCCTAAGATTTATTTATTTATTTGAAAGAGAGCACCTGAGTGCGGGGTTGTGGGGAGGGATGGAGGGAGAGGGAGAGAGAGAATCCCAAGCAGACTCCACCCCGAACATGGAACTTGAGGCCAGGCTCCATTTCATGACCCTGAGATCATGACCTAAGCTGAAATGAAGAGTCAGCCACTTAACCGACTGAGCTACCCAGGCGCTCCACAAGTGCCTGTTTTTAAAGAATACCTCGATTTGGCTCTCTTTTCCTATGGTTGACAGAGGAACAAATAGAAATAATATTTGCAACAATGGCAACAACAGCAATAACAGCAATTAACACTTACTGAGGCTTTATCTGATTTTTATCAACTTTATATAGTCATCTTTTATGACTCCTGAAAAACTGAAGAAAGGTTGCTTATGTAGGCAAGTAAGTAGCCTGTTCCTGCCCTATTTCACCCACTTGCCCAGCTTTTATTTCTCCTTATTCCAGACCTAAGAACTCAGAGACAGTCTTGAACATGCAGTTGGGGAAGACTGACTGGGTTTTGGATTGAGGAAGGGAGTGGTTGAAGGAAGAATGGATGCTTTTAGACAGAAGGGATTATGTGGACAGGAGGTTCTACAGGCATCCATAGACTTGCCTATAAGCAGTCCCAGTGAGTTTGTATAATGGAACCAAACAACTTTGACTTCAGTGTTCCAACCTAGACTTCTGATTGAAGCTGCCTTAAGGCTGAGCAACAAAGTGGAACCCAGACTGTATTTAGCTTGGGCATGCTCCATGCTATCAATAATCCAGGTGTGATGTTCTTTTTCTAAATTAAGGATTGATGGTCATGGGTGTATTTGCTCAGGTAAATGATATGCTAAAAAAGACAGCATGGGCCATTAGTTCAGTGGCCTGAGTTCAAATGAGAAGAAATGTGATATAGATATAGATAGATAACAATACAGATATATAGATATCTGTTTTTTAATTGAAGTTTCTTAGGGGAATGAAAAGACCACTTGCTTGGGATTTGGCTACCTACTGAGGCTTTACTTAGTGGAGCCTTTTTGGAATGTTATTGGGCTTTTGTTTTACCAAGTAGGCTATATCAGCTAGGGGATTTTGAATATATCAGCTAGGGTGGGGAGGAGAAATAGAGCTAGCGGGGATTGACAGGGTGGGGAGAAATTTTTTTTCTATGACTGTAATATAACTTCTCCTTTGTCTCCGAAATAAAATTTGTTTAAAATATCCATTTTGTGGTTGAATTTGGATTGTATTGGGTGCAATGCACTAAGACGGGTTCAGGGAGTACATAGGGTGAGAGCCAAAATTATGATACATACATGCATACATACATAGCTTACATGGGAAAGAAGAAGGGGATTGTGAGGTACCCACACTTCCTTTGAGTACAGCAAGGAGAATAAGCTCAGAAAACATTCATAATGAACTTTAACACCTTTTCCAATGCCTGGCATGTGATAGATATTCAAGAAATATTTGCTGAACAATTTTATATTTTAGAATGAATGAAGGAGGGTGGCTGGAGAGTGGACATGCTGAGAATCTACTTCATGGAAATCTCAGTGTTCATGTTCACTCTGAGAAAGTGAAGTGCTTAAAAGGTGTGTGTGTGTGCACATGTGCATGCATTTTTGTTTTTGTTTTTTTTTTTAAAGATTTTCTATTTATTCATTAGAGAGAAAGAGAACAAGAAAGAACACAAGCAGGGGGAGGGGCAGAGAGAGAGGGAGAAGCAGGCTCCCCGTTTTGCAGGGAGCCTGACTTGGGGCTCGATCTAGGACACTGGGATCATGACCTGAGCTAAAGGCAGACCCTTAACCGACTGAGCCCCCCAGGCGCCCCGTGTATGTGTTTTAAGGATTAAACATATGCAGGAACTCTGTATTTTCATGTGTTTTAAGGATTAAGGATATGTAGGAACTCTGCAAGAAATTCCATTTTTTTGTGGTTTAATAATGAAACCAGCAAGTCAGTACACTTATAGCACTTGAACCTCGAATATTAACACCTTCTATTTGATTCCTTGATATCCTTCCCTATATGTTGGAGGGACCTTTTTTCTTTTTTTTTTTTTTTTTTAAGATTTTATTTATTTATTTGACACAGAGAGACACAGTGCGAGAGTGAACACAAGCAGGGGGAGTGGGAGAGGGAGAAGCAGGCTCTCCGCTGAGCAGGGAGCCCAATGCGAGGCTCCATTCCAGGACCCTGGGATCATGACCTGAGCCGAAGCCAGATGCTTAACAGCTGAGCCACCCAGTCGCCCTGAAGGAGGGACCTGTTTTACTGTGGAAGTGATGGTGGGTTATGAGGGGGTGTCTTTGGTTAGTAAGGGGCAGGATTATAATTCATATGGACTGTATCTTCATTATTAGTAGATTGTCTTCCTTTGAAGAACATGACATGAATTGTGACTCATAATTGTTTCTTTTTTTGTAAAGCAAGCTAAGTTTCAAGGATTTTCATTACAAGTAAAAACAAACAAAAAGGAATAAAACAGAGGCTATTACTTTTCTCTTTTTCAACTTTTTCATTCATACTCCTTTTGGCTGTATTGATGAAATAAATAGATTGGAACTAGTTGATTTATTAATTTAACCCTGATCAATGTGGATTGCTGCAGGACTAGTTAAGTTGATGAGGGAAGTGACCAAAATGAATGGATTTGGTATAGGCAAACCTAGATCATTCACCTTAACACAGACTTATCTTTGTTTTAAATAATCAATTTGACAATGAAGCTGGTAATCTTAAAGGGCAAAGTTCTTTTTCTTATTCTTATAGACATTGCCACCTTAATTCTAATTGCCTTTTTATGTTCAAAACAGGAAGAATTGTTATTTGAAACATTTGATTCCCTGAAATAAAGGTAGAAATATTGGGGCTGATATAAGTGAACTCCAATAAACGCTTGGCAGACAATAGCCCTTAAAAATTTTAAGTTTTATATTTACTGTCCCTTATGGAAAGCTATGTGACAGAAAAAGAAGAAAACATATGTTGGAAAATGAAGTAAGGATAATTGTGTACATATTCTGATCACCAATATTATTCTTTTAAGAGAGAAATAAAATGCATGTGTGTGTGTCTGTGTATGCATATATATGTACATGTATACAGAAGTGTAAAAACAACATTTTTTTAAAAAGATTTTTATTTATTTATTTGAGAGAGAGAGAGAATGAGAGAGAGAGAGCATGAGGGGGGGAGGGTCAGAGGGAGAAGCAGACTCCCTGCTGAGCAGGGAGCCTGATGTGGGACTCGATCCCGGGACTCCAGGATCATGACCTGAGCCGAAGGCAGTCGCTTAACCAACTGAGCCACCCAGGCACCCTAAAAACAACATTTTTGAAACTAGTAATGTGGCAAAGAAAATTTTCTCATTTGATGTCGATAATAGAGTAAAATTTACTACTTTGAAATTGTAGCAAAGAGAAGTGCAACTTTATCTATTCATATTCTACGGATATCTTCTAGTCTGGGTATAGCATCTGACAGCGTTCTATTCTGATAACCTCTCCTTGATGTTTTTCTTCTTCCCAAAACAGTTTGTTGCAATTTGGTATGACTCATAATAAGAATTTTGAGATACATTTTCACCTTCTTCCCAGGGAGTATTGCTATCTTTTCGCAACTCTTTTGTTGGCTACAGCAGAAGGCAACTAGCCATATTTATCTTTTGATGTGAATTCACTTACAAAACAGTCCACTAGCAATTTGTAGCTGAAAATTTCAGAATCAAATCCAAGGAACATATTTATAAAATAATTTCTCACCTTTCAAGAAAAAGAACCCATACCCCAATAGTGTATAGCTCCCTCAGGGATCGTGATGCAATATTATTTGTATAGACATATGTGGATATTCCGTTTCTCTTAAGTCTATGTCGACACAGCATAGACCATCTACTTTTTCTGTGAAAGTAGAGAAGGAATTTGATACAGGGAATTGGAATAATTGGAATAATCCTGATATTCCAATTGGAATATTCCCGATAGTGCCAGAATACTGTGAGCTGTACAAAGAACTTGAAGAACTACTTATATTATTTGTCCCACAAAATAACCAGGTAGAAAATGGGTCTGACAACGTGTTGAAAGTTTATGGATTAACCAAGGGGGTCCTCAGAGAAGAGCTGATGTCTGACACTTGATTCCCAGTCTGCCACAAGATTTAGTACTAATTACAGTAAATGAGGAATAAGTCATGATTTGATCAGGGTTTAATGGACAGGTGCATAAGAAGAAGGAAAGAATTGAAAGAAACACAGCAGCTCTGTAGTTTAGATAAACCAGACTCCTCTCAATTTCATTGAGCCGCAGACAGACTACACCTGGTTATGGGCTTCCTTGAGAGGCAAGGCCTTAAGTGGGAAATTAATTGATGAAATGGCTCTTTCATTATTATGGATTGTCTGTCTTTATCTCTGGTAATACTCTTTGCCTTAAAGTCTACTTTACCTGATAATACTATAGCAACTCGAATCTTCTAAAGCTTGCTGTTTGCATGGCGTTTCTTTTCCCATCTGTTTATATGTAATCTAGCATCTTTATATTTAAAGTGAATCTCTGATAGAAAATTTATAGTTGGGTATCACTCTATATTCACCCTGACAATTTGGGCTTTTTAACCAGTGTGTTGAGTCCATTAATGTTTAACATACATATTTTTAAGTGATTGGATTTAGGTTTACCTTTTTAAAATTTATTTTCAGCTTTATATTATGAGTGTTTTCTCTAAACATCTTTAACTTTTTACAGTCCATTAAAATTTTTACAACACACGCAGAAGTGGATTTTGTGTAGCTGTTTCTTATAACCAACTTTTAAAAAAGTCAAATATAGGATCTTAAAAGGTGGTTTGGTTAGATTTAAAGAATATGGTCCAAATAGGTAGCCTTTGGTAGTCTAATCTTACCAAAGAGTAGAATTAGGCTGTTTAGAGGAGAGCTTCATTATTGATATTGATATTATATTTGCCAGATATATTTGATATATGCAGATATAATATCAACTGCATCAAGCCCGCTATCCCTGTTTAATCGGTTACCAGAAGAACCCCAAAGCCTGTTTGGACAATTACTTGGCTTCTCATCCCCATGTAGCTCTGTGTAGCTCCTAAGTTGGATCCTATCTCCCCTTTATCCCCGTTTCTTAAACCCTTCCATATGCCCTCTAGAATGCATTTGTCTTAAGCAAAAATATCTCAGCACCTTCTCTATCCCTTTCACTTCCTCCCCCGCCCTCCATAACTGAGGATAATATTATGGCGTTGTCCTTCTAGATGGGTGATTGCTTTCTTTCCCATACTCTTTGAACCACTGGGCTGGGAAATGGTATAGATATACTACTTGCTCCTTATTGTTACTGTCGAATTTTTCTCCCTTCCTGCTCCTAAAGAACCACAGCTTTAAAACCCATACCATCAGATTTTACCACCCACCTGCCTCTTTTTACCATCATCTGGAGACCCCAAGTTGCTTCTCTTAATTCTTTGAAGACTTCAGTACTTTTTTTTTTCAAGACTTTTTTTTTTTTTGGAGACAGGAGGCTAGATTGTTGTTCTTCTCTCCAGATTACTCCACTCACAGTTTTTGATGCATTCAATATTACAAGCAGAAAATCTCTGTAATGCCCTTGTCTTCTTGATTTTTCCTTCTCCTGTGGTCTTCTTCTGATTTCAGCTATTTATTCTTATGGCTGCAGTCTCCACTTTCTTACTGTTAACAACTCCTTTCTTTTTTAAATCTTATTTTCAGGCTTTCTACCTCCTTTATATTCAGCTTCTTCCTTCTAATATATGATCTTCAAAATTGCTTTGTACCTACTGAGACTTATAATCTTTTGATCACATCACTTTTTAAATGTCTCTCAGCATGGAGGCCATGAGACCTCTAACTATAGGAATTGAAATGACGGAGGATCCCAGTGGCTGCATTTGCAGCCTGAAATCCATTGCTGAATTTGCACTGAGGCCAATGAGTGAGTGTGGCAGGCATTCTAAGGCAGACCCATTCTTGGGTGATATGGGACTTCTTTGCCAAATTTGGCTCAGATGGCTAGCCAAACTTTTCTTAGACGGTATGACAGTCTAGGATACTTATCCCAACTTTCTTTCTTTCTTTTTTTTTTTTACATTTCAATGATTTTTATCTTTATTTTTATTTTTATTTTTTTTAAATTTTATTATGTTATGTTAGTCACCATACAATACATCATTGGTTTTTGATGTGGTGATCCATGATCCATTGTTTTCGTATAACACCCAGTGCTCCATGCAGTACGTGCCCTCCGTAATACCCGTCAGCGGGCTAACCAATCCCCCATCCCCCCTCCCCTCTAAAACCCTGTTTGTTTCTCAGGTCCATAGTCTCTCATGGTTCATCTTTCCCTCCAATTCCCCCTCCCATTTTTCCCTTCCTTCTCCTAATGTCCTCCATGCTATTTCTTTTTTTTTTTTATTTTTTTTAAGATTTCATTTATTTATTTGACAGAGAGAGACATAGTGAGAGCTGGAACACAAGCAGGGGGAATAGGAGAGGGAGAAGCAGGCTTCCCACGGAGCAGGGAGCCTGATGTGGGACTCGATCCCAGGAACCTGGGATCATGACCTGAGCCGAAGGCAGACGCTTAACAACTGAGCCACCCAGGCGCCCGGCCCTTCTTTTCACTACATCTGTGTCTTTGGGGTAAATACCTAGGATTGCAATTGCTGGGTCATAGGGTAGCTCTATTTTTAAATTTTTGAGGAAACTCCAAACTATTTTCCAAAGTGGCTGTACCAACTTGCATTCCCACCAACAGTGTAAGAGGGTTCCCCTTTCTCCACAACCTCTCCAACATTTGTTGTTTCTTGCCCTGTCCATTTTTGCCATTCTAACTAGTGTAAGGTGGTATCTCAATGTGGTTTTGATTTGGATTTCCCTGATGGCTAATGATGATGAACATTTTTTCATGTGTCTGTTAGCCATTTGTAGGTCTTCTTCAGAGAAGTGTCTTTTCATATCTTCTGCCCACTTTTCGACTTGATTATTTGGTTTTTGGGTGTTGAGTTTGAGAAGTTCTTTATAGATCTTGGATACCAGCCCTTTATCTGCAGTGTCATTTGCAAATATCTTCTCCCATTCTGTGGGTTGCCTCTTTGTTTTGTTGACTGTTTCCCTTGCTGTGCAGAAGCTTTTTATCTTGATGAAGTCCCAAAAGTTCATTTTTGTTTTTGTTTCACTAGGTTTTGGAGATGTATCTTGAAAGAAGTTGCTGTGGGCGATGTCAAAGAGGTTACTGCCTATGTTCTCCCCTAGGATTTTGATGGATTCCTGTCTCACATTGAGGTCTTTCATCCACTTTGAGTTTCTTTGTGAATGGTGTTAGAGAATGGTCAAGTTTCATTCTTCTGCATGTGGCTGTCCAATTTTCCCAGCACCATTTATTGAAGAGACTGTCTTTTTACCATTACATGTTTTTGTCCTGCTTTGTCAAAGATTATTTGACCATAGAGTTGAGGGTCCATATCTGGGTTCTCTATTCTGTTCCATTGGTCTATATGTCTGTTTTTGTGCCAGTACCATGCTGTCTTGGTGATCACAGCTTTGTAATATAGCTTGAAATCGGGCAACGTGATGCCCCCAGCTTTGTTTTTCTTTTTCAACATTTCCTTGGCGATTCGGGGTCTTTTCTGATTCCATACAAATTTTAGGATTGTTTGTTCCAGCACTTTGAAAAAGGTCATTGGAATTTTGATCAGGATGGCATTGAAGGTATAGATTGCTCTGGGTAGCATAGACATTTTAACAGTGTTTATTCTTCCGATCCATGAGCATGGAATATTTTTCCATCTTTTTGTGTCTTCTTCAATTTCTTTCATGAGTGTTTTGTAGTTCCTAGAGTATAGATCCTTTACCTCTTTGGTTAGGTTTATTCTGAGGTATCTTATGGTTTTTGGTGCTATTATCGTTTCTCTAATTTCTTTCTACAGTTGCATTGTTAGTGTATAAGAAAGCAACTGATTTCTGTGCATTGATTTTGTATCCTGCCACATTACTGAATTGCTGTATGAGTTCTAGTAATTTGGGGGTGGAGTCTTTTGGGTTTTCCACATAAAGTATCATGTCGTCTGCGAAAAGAGAGAGTTTGACTTCTTCTTTGCCAATTTGAATACTTTTCATTTCTTTTTGTTGTCTGATTGCAGTTGCTAGGGCTTCCAATACTATGTTGAACAATAGTGGTGAGAGTGGGCATCCTTGACGTGTTCCTGATCTTAAGGGAAAGGCTCTCAGCTTTTCCCCATTGAGGATGATATTCACTGTGGGTTTTTCATAGATGGATTTTATGAACTTGAGGAATGTTCCCTCTATCCCTATACTCTGAAGAGTTTTAATCAGGAAAGGATGTTGTATTTTGTCACATGCTTTTTCTGCATCAATTGAGAGGACCATATGGTTCTTCTCCCTCCTCTTATTAATGTGTTCTATCACACTGATTGATTTGCAAATGTTGAACCACCCTTGCATCCCGGGGATAAATCCCACTTAGTTGTGGTGGATGATCCTTTAACGTATTGTTGGATCCTATTAGCTAGGTCTTGTTGAGGATTTTGGAATCCATATTCATCAGGGATATCAGTCTGAAATTCTCCTTTTTGATGGGGTCTTTGCCTGCTTTGGGGATTAAAGTAATGCTGTCCTCATAGAATGAGTCTTGAAGCTTTCCTTCTGTTTCTATTTTTTGAAAAAGCTTCAGTAGAATAGGTATTATTTCTTCTTTGAATGTTTGATACAATTCCCCAGGGAATCCATCAGGCCCTGGACTCTTGTTTTTTGGGAGGTTTTTGATCACTGCTTCAATTTCGTTACTGGTTATTGGCCTATTCAGGTTGTCAATTTCTTCCTGTTTCAGTCTTGGCAGGTTATAGGTTTCCAGGAAGGCCTCCATTTCATCCAGATTGCTCAGTTTATTGGCATATAGTTGTTGATAATAATTTCTAATAATTGTTTCTATTTCCTTGGTGTTAGTCGTGATCTCTCCCCTTTCATTCATAATTTTATTAATTTGGGTCCTTTCTCTTTTCTTTTGGATAAGTCTGGCCAGTGGTTTATCGATCTTATTAATTCTTTCAGAGAACCAACTTCTAGTTTCGTTGATCTGATCTATTGTGTTTCTGGGTTCTAATTCATTGATTTCTGCTCTAATTTTAATTATTTCTCTTCTAATGCATGGCTTAGGCGTTGTTTGTTGCTTTTTCTCTAGTTCTTTAAGGTGTAGAGTTAGTTGGTGAATTCGGGATTTTTCTATTTTTTTGAGTGAGGCTTGGATGGCTATGTATTTCCCCCTTAGGACCGCCTTTGCGGTATCCCATAGGTTTTGGACCAATGTGTTTTCATTCTCATTGATTTCCATGAATTGTTTAAGTTCTTCTTTGATTTCCTGGTTGACCCAAACATTCTTGAGCAGAGTGGTGTTTAGCTTCCAAGTGTTTGAATTTCTGCCAAATTTTTTCTTGTGATTGAGTTCCAGATTTAGAGCACTGTGGTCTGAGAATATGCAGGGAATAATCTCAATCTTTTGGTATCGGTTGAGACCTGATTTGTGACCCAGTATATGGTCTATTCTGGAGAAAGTTCCATGTGCGCTCGAGAAGAATGAGTATTCTGTTGTTTTAGGGTGGAATGTTCTGTAAATATCTATGAGGTCCATCTGGTCCAATGTATCATTCAAAGCTCTTATTTCCTTGTTGATTTTCTGCTTAGATGATCTGTCCATTGCTGAGAGTGGAGTATTGAGGTCTCCTACAATTAACCTATTGTTATCAATATGACTCTTTATTTTGGTTAAATAAAAATGGCTGCTCCCATGTTGGGGGCATAGATATTTACAATTGTTAGACCTTCTTGTTGGATAGACCCTTTAAGAATGATATAGTGTCCTTCTGTGTCTCTAATTACAGACTTTATTTTAAAATCTAATTTGTCTGATATAAGAATTGCTACCCCAGCTTTCTTTTGAGGTCCGCTGGCATGGAAGATCATCTCCATCCCTTCACTTTCAGTCTGGATGTGTCTTTAGGTTCAAAATGAGTCTCTTGTAGACAGCATATGGATGGGTCCTGTCTTTTTATCAATCTGCAACCCTGTGCCGTTGTATGGGAGCGTTTAGGCCATTCACGTTGAGAGTGATTATTGAAAGATATGAATTAAGTGTCATCATGTTGCCTGTGAAGACGCTGTTTTTATAGATTGTCCTTGTAAATTTCTGTTGTATATCACTCTTGTGGTCTTTCTCCTTTTATAGAACCCCCCCTTAGTATTTCTTGCAGGGCCGGCTTAGTGGTCACATATTCTTTCAGTTTCTGCCCGTCGTGGAAGCTTTGCATCTCTCCATCCATTCTAAATGAAAGCCTTGCTGGCTAAAGTGTTCTTGGCTGCATGTTCTCATTTAGTACCCTGAATATGTCTTGCCAGGCCTTTCTGGCTTGCCAGGTCTCTGTGGATAGGTCTGACGTTATTCTGATGTTCCTCCCTCTGTACGTAAGGAATCTCTTCCCCCTAACTGCCCTTAAGGTGGTTTCCTTGGTTCTAAGATTTGCAAGTTTTACTATTACATGCCGGGGTGTTCACCTGTTTTCCTTGATCTTGGGAGGGGTCCTCTCTGCCTCTAGGATGCAAATGTTCGTTTCATTCCCCAGATTAGGGAAGTTCTCAGCTATAAGTTGCTCAAATACATCTTCTAGTCCTCTCTCTCTCTCCACTCCCTCTGGGATATCAAAGAAGAACTTAAACAATTCATGGAAATCAATGAGAACGAAAACACATTGGTCCAAAACCTATGGGATACTGCAAAGGCGGTCCTGAGGGGGAAATACATAGCCATCCATTGGAACGCTTCACGGTGTCATTTATTTCTCTGATTCTATTTTCATGGATTCTGAGTTGTTTTTCCCTGGCCTCCTCTTTTCCCTTTTTATCTATATTGTCTTGTAGGTCGCTTATTCGTTCTTCTGCCTCAGTTACCTTAGCTGTTAGATTATCTAGATTGGATTGGATCTCATTGATAGCATTTTTAAGTTCTGCCAATTCACCTTTCATTTCTTCCCTTAGAGACTCTATGTTGCCATTAATTGATTTCTCCATTCTAGCCATTGTTTTCGCAATTGCTAGCCTGAATTCCATCTCTGACATCTTGGTTATATCTGCATCCATTTGTAAATCTGCAGCATAAGTCATAATCTCTGAGTCTTTTCTATTTTGGTGGCTCCTCCTCCTAGTCATTCTGTTGATGGGTGTTTGAGGGAATGTATAGAGTCCAAATTATTGACCAGAACCCAAGCAAGATGCACCTGTTTTCTTGGGACCTTAGGGTTGCTGGCCTCTTGTTTACCCAGCCTGTCTTCTGCAGGAGGGGCCTGACACGCTGTTACTCAGGCAACCCTGTTTGGGCAGAGTTGCCCTGCCCCCCTGTAGCGGGGGATGGGCTCAGCAGGAATCAGTTTGGGGGGCTTTTGTTCTCTGGCAGCTTTCCCTGGAGGCGTTCTGCATCTCCTGCGAGTCAGAGCAGAAGAGACCGTTTCCAACCCTCTGCCTCAGAGCAGAGGGATTGCAGTCTGTTCTTCAGTGAGCTCTCCAGGCCACACCGTCTCCGTTTCTGTCTGTGTTGCTATAAACTGCAGCATCCTGGGCTGTGCGCGCCTCCGCAGCGCTCCCAGTCCTGCCTCCAGGTCAGGGCACGTCTCTGTCCTTTGTGCTTCTAAAACCATCAGCCGCCCCCAGTTCGCACGTGCAACCCCTCCGCTCAGGGTTTCTGCCCCAGGAGCTGCCCTAAAGTCCTTTCCCCACCACTACCAGTCTGCGAGTCTGTGCCCTTCCCCAGCACGCAAGGCTGTCACTCACCAGAGGTGTAGGATCCCCACGGCCAGGCACCCTCCCGCTGCCGTTTATCCTCTGATATCTGCCCTCAGAATCACGACTCCCCGCTTTGTACCTCAAAACCAACCGCCTGCGATATTCTGTTTGTAGTGATCCAGATCTTCTTACATCTCAGGCTGGTTTCGTGGGTGCTCAGAGTGGTCTGGTAGATATCCAGCTCAATTCCAGGGACCAGTTGAAATAAGGTCCTCTACTCCTCCACCACCTTTCCCCCCTCCTAAATCCTTATCCCAACTTTCTATCCCACTTGTCAGATAACTTACATCATGGCTTGACAGTTCTCCTACCCTCTCTGCCTCCATTCCTACTTCCTTTCATACAGGCATTCTTCCTACTAAAATTTGTGCACTTTTAATCCCATGTTTCATCTGCTTCTTGGAGGAGTGTGATCACACATTCACTCTGCTCATATCCTTACTTCCATTCATACCCATATCAGATGCCATAGTTCACTTATTTTGTACTTTGTTACTCCTTTTTCACTTTGTCATATTTGATCGGCAAACCCTAAATCCTGCTTGTATATAGTGATTTGCCTACTCTGTGCCTTCGTCTCTATAGCTGAATATGTTGGACACAAAACCATTCCGAATCATCTCACATAAAATTCAAGACCAGCAAGGTTTAAGGGTAATCTTACTACTCTTTCCTATTTCATATAGGGCCTTGTGGGCTGTTGAAGAACTTGGAAGATATAATCAGAGAACTTAATGTTTTAAAAGGATTACTCTGGCTGCTGGATGGATAAATGATTCTATTGGGTTATGACAAAGAGTATTTAGTTGCTGCCCAGTATTTATTCTCTTATCTTCTTTTAATCTTTAGCTGGTTACTTGGCCACTCAGGATAAAAACTATGTTTTCTAGCCTCCTTTGTATCTATGTGTAACAATGAAACCAAGTTTAGCTCTAGGGATAGAAATTGGAAATATTAAGGGCAGTTTTCAGAAATTGCTTTTTAAAAGAGGAATCTCCAATCTTCCTGCCTATATACTGAATCAGATATGGACTGTATGGCTGACGCTTGGGTGAACATCTTAGACTATGAGAAGAACCCTCTTCATTGTGGAACAACAACGTAGAAGGATCCTGGGCCAGTGATATCATAGAGCACCAAACCAGCCCTGTACTACCTCTATCTGGACTATTTCATGTATGAGGACAATAAACTCCTGTCTTGATCAAGGTCCTATTATTTTGGGCATTCTATCATATATAACAATACCTAACCCTAACTGATACAGGAGGAAGTGAGAAAGCGGGAAGGCATATTATAAGGTCATTCCAGTGACCCAAGGAAGAGAGGACAGTGGCATGGTAGAGTAGGTGGCAGCAGTGGAGGTGGTAAAAATATTCAGATTCCGAGTATTTAATGCAGCAGAATGTTTGCTTATGATGAATAAAAAAGAAAAAAAAAAGAAGATTCAAAGTGATCTAAAGATGCAATCCCGGATAACTGGTGGTTCAATAAAAAAGAAATGGGACCACAAAAGGAGAAAAAGGTTTGTAAGGCAAAAAGGGTGAGCTCACTTTAGACTCTATTATTCTCTGTTTGAAGTGCTGCCAGAATTGCATGGGAATACTCAAGATTTCTAAAACATTCATATGTAGATTTGTAGATTGTTCATATTGAGCTGAGAGGTGGTCACAAAAGCATACAGGCTAAGGCAAAAGAAGAGAGGAGGGCCCAGGACACAATTCCGTGGATTAATTCTGTACCAGGGTATCCACAGTTAGAAAGCTTTATCTGGTATTTAAGTTCACTATGGAAAGATGCACTAACCTTACTATCAATGACATTGTGAAGTTAAACACTGCTGCTTTTTGGTTGGCATTGTTTCCCTATTTGAAAGAATGTATTTTGTTTTGTTTTCTTCTCCTAGGTTTTCTTTATTTATGAAAGGACTGAATCCAAATTCTCTTGAATTAATTTATTTTGGTAACTTTGGCTGAGTATTCTATGACTTAGAGGTTATATTCAAGAATTACCACACATTTGGCCCAACTGTTCAGGAAAGCCTTTTATGTGAAAAGCCAAAATTAGCATTGAAACCAGCAAAGAATATAACATACCCTCTTTTTGAACCCAAGGAGAAATCTTTCTGTGTAGTTATATTGGCAAAATGTTGCTTATATCTAGGCCTGCTTTGTAAATCAGAGCAAAAAGCTTCCCTTTGGGGAATAAAAAGTTTAGCCTAAGGTAGTTTTTTTTTTCAAAAAGTTTTCTTGCCTTGAATATAAATGAGCCTCTTACACACTGTTTTACTTATAATATGGTCAGGTACATAATACAGTAAAGTATGAAGTGTTGTACATGTTAGAAATTTTTTTGATAGTTTGCTGCTGGATTTCTAAATTTTGGAAATAGTCTACAATTAAGAGGTGGCTAATAATTTTCCAGCATTTCTGATTTTCTTTAAGCTTGTTCAATAGATGCAGCATGTTGGACTGGAAAGAGCATGGGCTTGGGCATCAAGCGGATGTAACTCTGAGTATTGCCCTGCCACTTACTACCAATAGTGTGGCCACCTTGGTTTATTTTAAATAAAGATAATCAATCACTCTTATGTTATAAGGTCATGAGGATTAAATGAGGTGATGCATATAAAGTGTGGAGCATTATGAGCACAGCATAGTGTGTTATAATAACTATTGTTGCTGATGTAATTATTAATGATTTGTCTTCATAACAAACACTGGCTTAGCATTCTTTTCAAGGTTAAAAGAAAAAAAAAGATTTAAGAAATAATTTGTTTGAGATTTAAAATAGTAATTATCCTGGGGCGCCTGGGTGGCTCAGTTGATTAAACATCTGACTCTTGATTTTGGCTCAGATCATGATCTCATGGTCTTGCTGGGGCTCCGTGCTAGGCATGGAGTCTGCTTGAGATTCTCTCTCTCCCTCTCCCTCTGCTCCTCCCCACCCCACTCGTGCTCTCTCTCTCTAAAAAAAAAAAAAGAAAGAAAAAAATAATAATTATCTTTTTTGTTTTGCTCTGTTGCAGTGCTTCTAATAGACGATGTTCACATAGGTGGCATACTCCCATGGGCATAGGAAATTTCATGGGGTGTAAGTAACTCCTAGCAAGATGGTTATTTTGTCACCCTTTCTCTACTACTTGAGAGTTCATATTGGGATAAAAGTGGAATTTATTCATTCACCAACGATTTGATGAACACCTACTATGTCAGAGGCACTTTCCTGATGAAGGAAAAAGGGATGAGTCTTACCCACCTGGACCATATAACTTAGTGGGTGTGAGGATGGTGTTATTATATGTATTATATGAATAACCTTGAATGTGATCTAATTTTTAAAGTGAATCATTTCCTAAATTTTGAAGCTTGGACATGTAATGAATTATTGTGACATTTTTTTGCAACTAATTGAGACATTCTAGTATATTACAACTTTAGATTTGAAGTCTTCCAATCTAAATGATCCCATCCCATGATACACACGCAAGGGACAGTCATGTTTTATGCTGAATCTATCCAGAAGGGGTAGCGAAGAAACTGTACCAGGAGATGATAGCTAATATGTATAATATCTAATAGGTAACATCTAATTGGTAACCACAATATAGGTACTGTGTGGTGAGGGTTAGTCAGGATAGCTCTGCTTCTGTCACATACTGGTCTGAGAATATAATCAAGAGAAACCCAGTTTTAAGCTAATGTGCCTCCTTTTGTTTGCTTTGACTTGGGTCCCTCTCAACTCACTGCTTCCCTTGGAGGTCCTCTAATTTTTCTACCAGGATATTGGTATATTTTGCTGGACAGTTGTATCCAATGGCAGTCTTCCTGTGGGAAGCGCTCTGCTCTGGTAACAGGGTTGTCTCTGACCATCTACTCATACATATCAACATGCCCTTTGGCAGCCACGCTTGTGATTCTGATACAGAAATCAGCACAAAGAATTCCAGAAATGTATTATGGCAACAAGATGGGTGGCATTATAGCAAGCTCAAGAGAAACAGTTTAAAACTATATAGAGTCAGAAGATGTATTTTTGGTAGAATGTGCAGTAACAGCTTGTAGATATTTCTTTCATGTAAGTATCAGTAGAAAAAATTTAATAACACAAGTTAATTGGTAACAAAGGACACAGAGTTTAAGAATCCAAACAAACTATACTCTTTTTATTTCTTAAAGCTCACCTCTTTTTCATTCTGAAGGATAGAATTTATGAGACAATCTTCTGATTCCTAGAGCCCTTCTATTGTTTAATTTGGCTCTATTATGAAACAGCTTTAATTGCATGGGCAAAGGGGAAGAACACAGGTGGTTGCACAGATATTTCTGATGTACCATAAGGGATGAGAAAATACCACAAACTGCCACCATCCTAGTTGCCTTAGGATTATGGAGACATCTGTTGGTTATGTTATTGGGAATAAAAATCTGCTCTTTTATGACAATGGAAACACAAGGAGCCACTGGAGCATTAAGGAAGGCAATGTCCCTGAGAGATAGGTAATAGGTCATTTAATCAACCATGTCTGAGAGCTGCCTCCTCTCAAAGCGTTTCTCTGAGCTTTAGGGCAGGATGGGGGCAGGTTCATAGTGGCATAAACAGGCAGTTCCCTTCAGTAAGTTCTAATTTTTATGATTTTAAAGGTGGTTCTAATTAGAGTAATGTTTAATTTGTTTATACCTAAATTATTTGTGATTGAAATAAAAAAATTCCCTAAGTAAGCAACATGTATAAAATAAGCAAATACCATATTTGGATTCTGAGACTTTTCTGCTCAGTGTGCTTTTGCTAATCCTGGTTCCCCTCTGTCTGCATGATCCCCAGATAATTTTTTGATATTCCATTTCCAAGGAGTTTTGATAAAAGCTGGCCTATTAAACTAGCTTTCTTGCTATATCTAAATGCTGAGAATCTTGAGGAAGGATGGTTCAAGAGGGATAAATAGGGGAAGGCTCCACAAAGCAATATTCCAACAGCATAATCACACTTTATCCCAATAAAGGTGGAAACAGGGGAAGCATTTAAATAAACCAATGTTGGGGGCGCCTGGGTAGCCCAGTGGGTTGAGTGTCTGACTCTTGGTTTCAGTTCAGGTCATGATCTCAGGGTTGTGAGATCCAGCCCTGCCTTGGGCTCCCCATTCAGCACGGAGTCTCCTTCTCTCCCTTTCCTTCTGCCCCTTCCCCTGCTTGTGCTCTCTCTCTCTCTAAAATAAATAAATAAATCTTTAAAACAAAAATAAACCAATGTGGCCACAATATCTAGGTTTTAAAAGGGGTTACACAAAAGATGAAAAGAGGATAACCATGGGAGAATATGCAACTAGCAGATACCTATAACACACATTAAGAATAAATTTATGTCTCATTTTGTTTATATTTAAAATAGATATAATGCAATAAAAAGAAACAAACTGTTGTTACATGCAATCACTTCGATGAATTTCAAGACATCAGGCTGAGTGAGAGAAGCCAGCCACAAAACGTTATGTACTCTCTGACTCCATTTGTATGCATTCTTGAAAAGACAAACTGTAGTGACAGAGAACAGATCAGTGGTTAGCAGGGGTTAGCAGTGAGAGGTTTGTGTGTGTGACTATAAAGGGGTAGCACCAGAGAAGTTTTTGGGGTGTTGGATGTTCTTTATCTGATTGTGGTGATGGTTATATGAATCTAACATGAATTAGTATTAACATAACTGTACACCTAAAGATAAAAAGTCAATTTTACTGTATGACAACTTAGAAAATAACATGAAAAGAAAAACTTAGAGGTAAAAAGGAATTATAATAATATCAGGCTCATGGAGCAATTGGTAAGATTAACTGAGATCATGTGATGTACATAAAGCACTCAGTACATCCATAGTCCATGCTCAAAGCATGTGGTTGTCTCTGTACTTTTGCTTTTAGGTAAGTCATTCAACCCACCTAAGTCTGTGATTACTTATTCTTAAAAAAAAAAAGAAAGAAAGAAAAATCACACAGCAGATTGTGTGTGTGTGTGTATGAAAATGGGAAAATTCATCAAAACATGTTTTAGATTTTTTTGGATAGGTTTGATATACAGCAGGGATTTTTCTGAGCCAATGAAATATTGCTTTCTAAGAAATCTCATATGGTTGTTTTGAGGATTAAATGAGATAATATATGTAAAGCATAGAGTAAATAGTAAACACTCAATACACGGCAGTCAGTTGCATTTGAAGTTAATTCCAGTGCTAGCCATATCCACATCTCAGGATTGTGGAAAATGTATGTCCGTGTGTAAGCTGTAAAGATCTAAATATAATATCATCTTTGTAGCCTATTTTCCTTTAATATATTCAGTATATAACTAAAATGAATATATTCAGTGCATCATCTGTTGAAGTTCCTCACTGTGGTTTATCTTTAAAATAATATTTTCTCAATATTAATTTTGGTTAGAAACAAAGATCTCAGAAATATACTAAATTAAAATAGTATGTGTGCTTTTGAGACAGACAATGTGTGGCGTAAGATAGCATAAAGAATAAACAATTTTTCTAAGAGGAAGGAAAGCATCTTTTTAAGGGGGTGTTTGCCTTCCTCAATGATAAGTATTTCATTTTAAAAGCATTGGAAGACTTATAATGAAATTTTAGTTTGTGAGATTGTGACATATTTCTGTTTTGAGCATTCCTTGATTTCTTTCTTTTTTTTTTTTTTTTTACTCTTCTATGAAATAAATGGTCCTAACTGTAAAGATGGGTAATCTATCCTCTTCTTGAACTATAGTGATGTCTATTTAAAAGCCAAGGTTTAAAAATATTCTTTTAGACTAACATGCTTAGTGAAAAAAGGGCAAACAAAAGCAAGAATCTTTTTTTTTTTTTAATGTAGTCTGTATTTCTTCACTACGACAGAAAAAAAAAATCTGGGTATATTTTCAGAAGAACAGCAGAGAGCTTTATGTGAGAGTTGGCAAATGCATCAAGGCATTGTTTGTAGATATTATTTTTGATAGGTTTGATATACAGCATAGTTTTGCAAGCCAGTGGAATATTGTCTTCTTACAAATCTCATCAGGCCAACAGTGCTGCTGCTATGGGCTGGCTTATCAGCTCCAGCCAGAGTCTGCTGTACTTGCACGCACCTTCACAGCCTGAGAGGAAAATAAATTGCACCCAAGCAGTTAATAAGAAAGAATTGTTGAGAGTGAGATGCATGACATTATGAGTGAACATCGTGTTTTACAGACTAAATGTTGATTTGCCGAAGGAAAAAAAAAATCCTTCCTATACATGAAATGAAAATTTCATTTCAAAATTGTCATTTTAAGTGTATTTTCTGGTTTCCTAGTTCAAGAACTGAATATTATCTATTTTTGATGCATAGTACTGAAGAGGTAATTTTCATTTTCTGTGGTTTGCTGATGGATATTTTTATCCATTCTAGCTATTTAATGAAACATCTGTTTTTGTTTATTCAAGCAGATATATAGTACCTATAGATACAAAGGATACATGTTTTAAAGCACTAAACATAGGAACATAATCCCTATAGTATAACTGGATTGCTTTATGAGGAACCTAAGGTCCTTATTACTTTTTTCAATTGTTTGGGTCAGCATCTCTAATGCCAAAGGATCTGTGCATGAAGAACACAAATAGTGGCATTTAATAGGCATTAACTGTTAAATATAAAGTATTATCTTTGCTAAAAAGGGAGATGAAGTCATAGTCCTTCTACTCTAATTAGTCAGGCACCAGAAGTTTGTTAATACTTGATCACAATCAAAAGGTGAAATACCTTTTGTAAGGCCACAAAACTATTACTTGAAGGAACTGGATTTCAAACTGAGAGTTATCCCATTCTACTCAGAAAATGTGCATTTTGAATTAATTTTGCTTACTCCATATTTAGAAATGGAAGAAAACAGATATCTGGTAAGATGGCATTATTTGCCATAGCAGATCAATGCCAAATTTTTAGTACCTTGACCCAACAAAAATACATTTATTTCTCATTAAGAGTTCACTGTGGATCTTCCTTTCCATGAGCAACTTTCTTCCACCTGGTGAGTTAAGGACCCAGGACCCTTTTGTGTGTGTGTACCATCCATTAGGGCCTTAAAGTCCTTAACATTCATCTGGAAGATGGGGAGAGAAATACTGATGGAGGAACACCTGATTTTTAAAATCCCAGCCTGGAAGAGACACACACCATTTCCGGTGACATTCTATTGGGGAGAACAAGTCAACACACCAGACTATAAGAGAGGCTGAGTATGGTCGGCAGGATGGCTTCCCACAGACGTTTTACCCTATCCATGGAACCTGTGAATACAATGAGATATTACTCCCATGATTATGTAATGTTAAGTGTCACAGTTAAGGTAGACATGACCTGGGTTGGTCTGATCTAACACACAAGCCTTTAAAAGCAGAGCCCTTCTGGCTGATGACAGAAGAGGAAGTCAGAAACTCTAAGCACAGGGGGGGTGGATTTGACAGTTGTTGCTGACTTAAGTGTGGAGGGAATCACCTGAGGAGGAATGATGGCAGCTTCTAGAAGCTGAGAGAGCCTTCCGCTGACAGAGCTAATGAATTTTAAGCCAGTAAGTTTATGGTAATTCGTTATTCAGCAATAGAAAACGAATCTACTCTGAAATGTAGACCCTGGTTAGGCAGCTGCCTCCAGTAACAGATTCACACTATAGATTCACACTGTAGAAGAGGTATACAAATATTTGATAAGACTTTGTCGTCTCTGGGTATGCAGACAGTGACAGCAAGGCATTCACCAAACTGAAAAATATGGGAAACATCTGAGACTAAAACTTTGGAAAAGTTAACCAGAAAATAGGGAATAACAGAATTGATAGATCTCTTCCCAATAGCAAATCACGTTATTGCCAAAATCAAGGTCCAGCCCTACTAGCTTGCCAAAGGTATCATGGTGTAGCTGGTATTACTGTAACTAAAAAAAAGATTCGTTAGCCAGAAAAAGTGTTCCAAGTGTCTTCTGTAATATTCTGTGCAGGAAATGGCCTGAACCCAGGTGTTAACCAGTCTCATCTCCTAGTGGGGAGATGCATTTATCAGGCCATCATAGCCTGATCAAATTAAACAATGGAGTGGAACAAATAATTTTCTTGGCTTTGATTCCATACTTGCAGGACAATCATCTGATTATTATTTGGATTTCTGTAAAGACCTGAAAATATTTTCTGGAAACACTGACATGAACTGTCATAATTTTCTGGGGAAAATAGGAAGTCTGTAAATAAAAATAAAACATTTAATATTGAAACTGAAAAAAGTTAACATAATTTGATCCCTTTATTAGGACCACTTAGTTGAATTAATAGCCTTGCTACAACTGGAGAACCTTTTTCCTGTCAAAAATATTTTAGCAATGGGGCACCTGGGTTGCTCAGTCAGTCGGGCATCCAACTCTTGATTTCAGCTTAGGTCTTGATCTCAGGGTTGTGAGTTCAAGCCTCACGTTGGGCTCTGAGCGGTGCATGGAGCCTACTTAAAAAAAAAAAACAAAAACAAATGTAGTATCTGTTTACAAGTGATGAAAGTATAAATTGGTACAAATTTTCTGGAGGGAAATTCAGAAATAGGTTTGAAAAAACTAAAAATGAGCATTTAATTGATTAATTTCTCTTTAGAAATATTAATGAGATTATTTAAGGTATACACAAAAATGCTAATAAGAGGGTTATTTATATAACTACAAAATATTAAACAAACTAAATATATCCTATTTCCTAAAAGATTGGTTGAATAAATTATAGTTCATTTGTATTTTCAAGTATGCAGATTTTAAAATCATATTTTAAGAAATATTTATTAATGTAATCAAAAGTCTAAAAAGTATATTTCTAAGATAAAAACAAATAAAACCAAAACAGTGTGTATATTCTCATTTGGGTAAAAAAATATATATGTATACATATGAGTGAAAAAAAGGTCAAAATGTTAATATTATTTATGTATTGATTTTTGGATTATAGATTCTTGATTATGTGTATAGGTGCATTTCTTTTTTCTGAGTTTTCTACATTGAACCTGAATTAATTTTGTAGTTGGAAAAAAGTAATTGAATTCTAAAAGTGTAGATCGCATTGATGTTGACATTTCATTCATATATTTAACTAGGATCTCCTGAGCATGTTCTAGTTTGATTAGGTGCTGGAGAGACAAATGTGTTTAAACAGACCTGACTTACCTTCAAAGGGGCTCAGAAAGTGGGGGTGATTTTACTGTTTATCTAATGATGATGTAAAGTCAAATATTCATATGCTTTTTCATTTTGGCCTAGGACCCTTACTAGAAAAATGAGGAAAAATACTTTATTTCCTCCTTTGACGAACAATTCATTGTCAATTAGCATGTGAGAATAATTGTATTTGAATTTAAACAGGCTTTAGCTTACTTGAGGTTGTTGCAAAATATGTAGTCTGGATTTTTCTTTACTTTTTTTTTTTAAGATTTACTTATTTATTTGAGAGAGAGAGAGTGCCCGTATGCGTGAGAGTGGGAGGAGGGGCAGAGGGAGAGAATCTTCAAGCTATACTCCCAGCTAAGTGTGGAGCTCACTGCAGGGCTTGGTCTCATGACCCACGAGATCATGACCTGAGCTGAAACCTAGAGTCTGTTGCTCAATTGACTGAGCCACCCAAATGCCCCTTTTACTTTTAATAAAACGTATTTTCTGATATGTCCTAGTCAGTATGTTTACAAATACTATGACTTTGACAGTCTGTTGCTCTGTTCAGTTGTAAGATTTCTCTGCATTTCTCAGTAGAGTGTTTGGATGAGAGAAAATTCTGGCCCTACCACAGTGGGCCCTATACATCCCATATGAAGGGGACAGTCAGATCCGAAGGAATGGGGTCATAAACCAGGACTGAATCCCCTTAAGAAGTGGGTTGCTTCTCTTTATGATGCACTGAATGGCAGATTTAGAATTTTAAATGACCTCAACCAGATAAAAAGCATTTCAAAAAGTCCTTGTAAAGGGCGCCTGGGTGGCTCAGTTGGTTGGGCGACTGCCTTCGGCTCAGGTCATGATCCTGGAGTCCCGGGATCGAGTCCCGCGTCGGGCTCCCTGCTCGGCAGGGAGTCTGCTTCTCCCTCTGACCCTCCCCCCTCTCATGTGCTATCTGTCTCTCTCATTCTCTCTCTCTCAAATGGATAAATAAAATCTTTAAAAAAAAAAAAAGTCCTTGTATGTTCTACTCAAGAAAATATCAAGTAAAAAACAATGAGTATGTCCTGTACTGTTTTTTTTAGCCCCCTGCAGTTGAGGTTTATTTTGCAAGAACAGTTGATTAGTTGAGAACTGTCTCTCCGTGGCTCCTGACATTGTCTTAGCAGGGTGGGCAAGGAGAGGTTTGTCCATACTCAGGCTCTAAGACATCACTGACTCACTGACTCCCTAATTTATAATTGACAATGATGATAACTGCTGAAGTTTTCTAATTTGGAAAACTGAGCAGCAGTATACAATGTATTGTAAATTGTATATTTTAAGGGATAAAGTTGTCACAGTCTTGTAATCCCAGGGTCTAGTCCACTGATCACCATCTATAAGGTCCATTTCTCACAGATTAAGGAAGGATTATCACATGGCAAATGGCCAGATGTCTCTGCCTACAAGAGGAGAACTTCCCAAAGGTTTCCTATACATACAGCAAAACCTTAGAGTCATGTGGGAACATGTTAAAGAGACTCTTTTCTTTACTTTTAATCCAAATATGAAGAGAAAATTGTATATTAATAAAGAAATTAACTATGGAGAGGAGAAAAATAGATGAGAGATATATGTTTAGCTGAAAGCCTCTTAAGACAGTGATTCTCAAACTTTATTATTTATTTATTTATTTTAAAGATCTTATTCATTTATTTGTCAGAGAGAGCATGAGCACAAGCAGGGAGAGTGGCAGGCAGAGGTAGAAGCAGGCTTCCCTCTGAGCAAGGAGCCTGATGAGGGGCTCGATCCCAGGACCCTGGGATCGTGACCCAAGCTGAAGGCAGACACTTATCAAACTGAGCCACTCAGGCGTCCTGATTCTCAAACTCTAGTAGGAATGAGATTTAATTGGGTTCTTAATAAAAGGAAGATTACTGGATCCCAACCCACAATCTGATGCAGTTAAATTCCAATCTGGAAATGTACATTTTTAACAAACATAAACATATTGAATGATTCTGCCTGAAGATAAGACAATGAATCATATTTTGAGGGGAAAAAAGCTCTAGACAATGGTTTTAAATATATATACATATATATATACATATATATATATATATATATATTGGACAAGTGCCCATAGACTATGAGAGACTCACCAGGAGCCCTTATTCAAGGTACAGTTTTGGGGGGTTGGCTTCCAGGGTGTCTGGATTGGGGCCCATAGGATCTGTACGTTTTAGATTCTCCCTAGGTGATTCTGGGCATGTAATATTTGGAAACCACTGTCCTAAGGTTTGTAGTGTTCTCCTTCTGTGAGACTAGGCCCTGGCAGACCCAAATTCCAAAACTTGGAAAGCCTTGCTATTAAGAAGGAATCTGAGAAGGGGCCACCTCTTTTCTATCCAATCTGAGAGGAACATGGCTTTTCTTAATTTGTGTAGATAATAAGGAATATGGTTTTGCTTTTGTGAAAAGCTGATTTTTTTTTTCCTTCTGAACCTTCCTAAAAGCATTAACGCTCACCATGTAATGAAATATGCTTTTATTTGGAGACAGAAAATGAAAGAAACAAACAATAATTAAATCCCCTAAATAATGGGAGCTTTGTGGTTAAATCTCCATGCAATTCCTTGAAAATTTAATAAGGGAATAAAGGCTGTTTTCCATTTGTGTTATCCAGTGTTGCATTTCTCTTCTCTATGAAATTGTCTCTGGCTAAAGAGTGTCTCACAATTTAGGTTGCTGAGTATCTAGCGTGAGAGAATTTTATGTGTCTATTTTTTAACTCAAGTCATTCATGTACAACCATATTATCTTACATCAAAGTAGGATATAAAACCAGGAGACTAGGTGAGGGGAAAAAAGTCAGGGATGAATGTCATATTATATGATCCAATTACACACAGTCCCTGACTTGCTTATGCCTGACTTATGAATGTCCTTGCATTTACAAATGGGTTCCCCAGAGAGGGTCAGAAGAATCTTCTCTTCCTCTCACCCCCTTCCCTTTCTGCTCATTCATAGGTTGAGCAATTTCAGAGCTGTGGCAAAGAGTGGGCTTCTCACTGCTGCTTTCCATCTTTGTACTTTATAATTTCTTAATACTAAGATTAGAAGTAGTAATAAGTAGGAAAAGAAAGCAAAACTTTATGGGAAAAAAAAAGAGTACAAACGTCATTCTAACTTTATTTCTTACTGCCTCATCCTCTTCCTCATCCCTCATAGTGCTTTTCTCTAAACAATTGGAATAATGGATTCACCTTTGCTAACTGCCTGCTTCTCATGTCTGTTTCTCACCCCAGAACCTCTCTCTTAGACCATGGGCGCTATGTTACTTATGGTCCAGAGTTGATGTGCCTCACTGCTGCACAAAACACACTGGGAGAGCAGGAAGGTGTAGTTTTTGCTCCCATTGGGGGAAAATATGCTCATGCTGGAACTTGAAATATATATATATATATATATATACATATTTTAGAGAAAGAGAGAGCACTAGTGGGGAGGGAGAGAGAGAGAGAGAATCTTAAGCAGGCTCCACGCCCAGTGCTGAGCCCTACAACATGGGGCTCTATCTCATGACCTGAACCGAATCCAAGAGTTAGACCCTTAACCGACTGAGCCACCCAGGCACCCCCCAATGTATTTTTCTATAGAAACAATGATTTGAATACTGGTTATCATTTATCCTATTTTGGGTGTTATTAATACATATTTTTATTTTAGTAAGATATTGATAGTTATCTTTGAGCCTAGCCACAATATATAAACCACCTCATGAATAAGTTGCTTAGAGAATTGTGTGTGAATGAAATGAAATTAGAAATGAACATAAAGTTCCTATCACTGTGCTTAACTCACAGTAGACAATTGATTTTCGTTTGTTTTAAAGATTATTTCTCTTCCTTATTTTCTTGAGAAAAACTTGTACAAATTCCAAATGACTGACTCACAAATAAACTTTTTAAAAATTTTATTATGTTATGTTAATCACCATACATTACATTAGTAGTTTTTGATGTAGTGTTCCATGATTCTCACAAATAAACTTTTGAAATATGTCAGACATATCCATCTGTTAGGTCTTTCTGTGGCCATAGTGCCTGCTAAGTGGATGTGGTCCACATGGTATAAGGACTGAACCATCAGTCTTCAGCCAGCCATTTTCCACAGGCTGACCAGGGGTTATAATGCATTGTCGTGCAAAAGGCTTTAATTAGCCAGCTGGGATAGGCAACCAGAATTTTTTTTTTCCAGAAAAATTTGAACTAAGAAACCATTATTAATCAGTGAAATTTACTGGCAATGAGGGCCATACTAAGGAGTTGAGGCTAACCACCATCTTGTGCCCTACCCAAGCTGAGTCAGCTGAGGGAACTGCTGAGAGAGGATGGGGCAGGCACCATCCCAGAGAGAAGCACAGCTAGGAGACCAGGAGGCTGCTGCTGATAGGTTGAATAGCCTTGTTCAAGACTTTCCAATACCCAGCTCCTATTTGCCTGAGATCTGATTGCATTTTGATTCCGTTCTTTTGTGTGCCTTTTCTTTTCCTCCTTAGCCCTGTTCTTTGTGGCTTTACTCAAACAACTGACTCAGGCAACACCTGCTCAGTATTTTGTAGTGCTCTCAGTCTGCCACTTTTTCTGGAGTCTCCTGTTGTAACTTTGATAACTGTGGAAAGAGTATAGTGTGTGAATCCATGTTAATTATGTGGTTGACACAATGCCCAATATTAAAGCTTTAATATTTAATAGAAGGAATATATGTTTTCCTTTAACAATTTTGTTTTAATTGTCTCCATTCACTTAAGAAGTATCACTGTTCCAGAGTGCACAATGGTTTTGCAGCTCTAGGCAAACTGTGTTCACTTACCCTTTGCACACCTATTGAATTATTAAAATCTGTTGTAGAAAACCTTTAGGTAGCTTTTGAAATTGGGAAAATCAGGACCAAAGTTGATAAAATGAAGGAGGCATCTCAAACTTGTAATGAGATTGAGTGAACAAAAATATTTATAAGAGCATGTAGCAAAGGACATTAACTTTTATTTAGTTTTTGTTGAAGCAGAAAATTTAACTTTCCTTCAGAACTCTTTCCATTCCCTTCTAGATTTGTTTTATCTTGAATGAACTGCTGGATCTCCAAGCATTACACTGAGTTTAAAGCAGTAGCTTCTCCTGGGCTCTGAGTTGTGGAGTGCTCTAGAATTAGCCAGGGATCTCAGCTCAAGTTGACCACTCTCTAGTAGTGTCAGGGAGGGTCAATTCATTTAGTTATTTAAGAGCAATGAGTCTTTGTTTTTGTATATATAAAATACCCAGTTCCCTTTTTAAATGGATTTGTAAAAGTTACAAAACTAATACATATGGGTTACAACCTGTCAAAAAAAAAAAAAAAAAAAGAAAAAGAAAAAAGAAACCCATGGAGGTGTGTGACTTATTTACCCTTTCTCTTGTCAGTCCTGCCATTCTGATATAATTAACATCTAGATAGGAATCCTCGCTAATCTTCCTCTCTGCTACTATAAGTACATGCCAATATAGCATTAGAACACATCCTAGTGAGAGCTCAAAATATCTTTGTTAAGTGAATAAAATAAGTCATATATACATTATACATAAGTGTTTTGTGAAACCCGTATCTTTTTTTCTTACAAAAACAAGATCATGTTGTAAACATTATTCTTTGACATGCTTTCACTGATGTGTGTTTTTTGTTTTGTTTTGTTTTGTTTTGTTTTTTGAGAGAGTGCGAGTTGGGGGTGGGGAGGGGCAGAGGGAGTGGAAGAGAATCCCAAGCAGACTCATGCTGAGCTGGGAGCCTGACGTGGGGCCCCATCCCATGACCTTGAGATCATGACCTGAGCTGAAATCAAGATTCGGACGCACAGGTGCCCCTCATTGATGTGATTTCTAATTGGTTCATTTTTTGCTACTAAAAGCAATAATGTAATAAACTCCCTTGTACACCTCATTATGTTGAGGTGCTTTCATTTTTAGAACATACATACCAAAGTAGGATTGCTGGTCTAAAGGTGGGCACTTTAAAATTTTCAATAGATATTGTCAGATTACTTTCCAAAAATGTTGTAGTAATTCACACATTCACTATCAATGTGTGGACTGCCTATTTATTAAAATGGGAATGTTAATATCTAAGTTATAGGGTTGTTAAGAATATACAATTAATCTCTCACTTTCCCTCTCTCTCCATAGAAACAGTACTTGGTATGTAGTTGCACCAAAAAGCTTTCTTTTCCTCGCTTATTTTCCATGCTTTCTTGTTACTGAAAATGTCTTATGAAAACTGATAATTTTTTTATCTGCCTTTCTCAGTTGACTACTATTAGGAATATAAAACGTGTGGGAAATAGGATTCAATCTACAGTCAAATAGTTTCTGGTTATGTAAATGACTCTTCAGATTAACCTTAAAAATTAGGGGAGAAGCTTTCTTTGACCAAAAAACAAACCCTTAGGCTAGGTGACATACTTCCCAGTTTTCCCAGTACAATCTCTATTTTGTTCACTGTTGCCCTGTTCTTTCTGTTTTGTGACACTTTTCACTTTCAAAAGTGCCTCGGTTTGAATCATAAATTATATGGCTACCTTACCTAAGGCTAAAAATCGTCTATTTAAGCCAGGAGGAAAAGTTGCAGAATAAAGCTTAAAGATGAAATTTTGAGGGGCAAAAACACTTAAAGATTTTACCGTAGAGGGACTAAGTCACCCAGAGTAGATAGCAAGATCTGAAGAGCCTAAAACATTAAGGAAAAAGAAAATGGAAATAATCAATTAAACTTTTTCTTCTTTTGGCTGGATGAGTGAAAACAAAAGCTTCCAGTTGAGTATGTCTGAGAGATTATCCTAGTAAATGTTAGGATGAAGATTTATATAGTGTGCACATTATTGCTTTGCCTTGGGAACTAGAAATGTGGAGTGTTTATTAAATAGATTTCTGTTTTTGTTGAACAGGTATTTTTCTCTTACAACTTGGTTCCACTATATGATCACATTTCTTTGCATAATTTGTATTTGATATATGTATGAGTCCCTGTTTTGAACAGACCATATGGAAAGCTCCACGAGTGCCCTGGGAACCAGGAGTATGTGGTGATTAACCATGGGTTCTGCTATTTGTGCAGCAAATGAGCAGAGCTGTGAAATAAAAGGCATCACACAATTGTTTCATTGCCCTTATTTTGTCCTTTGTTTGGTGATGCTTTACTAAGGCTAAGAAAGTAAAACAAAATAAGAAGTCCCACACAACACAGACTTGTACCTCTGAAACAAATAATACATTATATGTTTAAAGATTTTATTTATTTATTTGAGACAGAGAGAATGAGAGACAGAGAGCATGAGAGGGAGGAGGGTCAGAGGGAGAAGCAGACTCCCTGCCGAGCAGGGAGCCCGATGCGGGACTCGATCCCGGGACTCCAGGATCATGACCTGAGCCGAAGGCAGTCGCTTAACCAACTGAGCCACCCAGGTGCCCAATACATTATATGTTTAAAAAAAAAAAAAAAAGAAGAAGCTAGCAGGAAGGGAAAAATGAAGGGGGGGGGGGAATCGGAGGGGGAGATGACCCATGAGAGACTATGGACTCTGAGAAACAAACTGAGGGTTTTAGAGGGGAGGGGGGTGGGGGGGATGAGTTAGCCAGGTGATAGGTATTAAAGAGGGCACGTACTGAATGGAGCACTTGGTGTTATACGCAAACAATGAATCATGGAACACTACATCAGAAACTAATGATGTAATGTATGGCAATTAACATAACATAATTAAAAAAAAAAAAGAAAAAAGAAGTCCCACACAAGCCAGGAAGAGAAACGGCAAAGAGTTTTTCAGAGTACAATTGACAAAGATATAATTGACATTGTATGAACTTTGACAGCCTGAGGAGTAAACTATTTCATGAAAATGAAACTGAAAATTAGGTTACTGGTTACTCAGGAACCCCGTGGAACTTTTAACATGTGTGAGACAATGCCAGCAGTTGGCTTTGTAATTAAAGTTGGCTTAACATGTATTTGTTTAACAAGTATTTTATGTGCATATGTTATTGGAGGCACTTTTGTGGGGCATTCAAAAGAATGCAGCTGCTTATCTTTATAAATATATGGTCTGTTTGTGGAACCATTCTGACACAGGAGTAAATATCTAGATGAAATAACAAGTTAAAATTAAATACAAAATATTTTACCTATATATCAATTTCAGAATTGGGTATTTGAAGTTCAGATTTTCTTTTTAATTTGTAACCACATCATTTAATGGACATTGAATGAAGATGAAACAGATTTCCTGGTCTTTGTAAGGCATGCTTTACCTTGTTAGTCCAGGGTTATACAAAATTGGCTAGTTTTCCCTCTAATAGTGTTTTCTTAAATTTGGCTAAAAAATCAAAATTACCTGGAGGGCTTGTTAGCACAACAGTCCATCAGGTCCTTTACTTATGAATCTGCATTAGTGTGCTGAGATTCCAGGGTAGTGAAAAGCGGACAAATAAGTCTGCTCAATAAGAAACTCAAGAGCTGAGGGCATTCATTCTGTCCACCAGCTTTACTACATGAGCGAACTTTCTCCGAAACTTATGTTAATTAGAACTTCCTGGTGAGCATATGTATTCTCCAACATTCTTCAGATTTATCCCACATCTTGTGATAATCTGAGACACCATCCAGAAAAGATGGGTTTGAGACTGTTAACCATGTCAGTGAGGGGTAAGGTGTGGGAGGTTGGCTCTAACTTTCCTCTCAGTGGTTCCATTTAGCTTTTTGTCCTTTCCTTATGAATGTGGGGCAACCATGTGAAATTTGCCACTGTGAAAGTTTCAGTTAGATTCAGGGACTCCTGATTTTGGAACTTTTTCTTAAAGTAAATCAGGCACAATAAGTGGTGGAAAAGCAAAGATTGTGGTATTTTTGTGGACTGGTGTTCATGACCCTGTGGCGGGCGAAGGGCATTTTAAATACCAGCATGTAGCCTGCAGCTGTGTAAGGGATGGCTCATTTCCAGCCACTCAATGCTTTCTGGGTTAATACTATCAAACATATTCTGCTATCCTCCCCCAACACACAAACTCTACTTTTCCATGCAAGCCCAACTCTAGAAAACAGCCCCTTGATGCTATTGTAATTATGTTTATCCACTTTTTCGGGACTGTTCATTTGCACTGCCTATTTCATTTGACCACTCTCATTTGAGTAGACTCTCACAAGTCTACTCAGGAATGCTCTCCCTGACATCCTAATATGACGTAGGACCCCTATTGCTACTCTCCCAGATCATCCTGTGATTTCCCTCCATTTCACGGTCACAGTTTGTAAGACTACAAGACTTTCAGTTAGACATGAACAGGAACTACTCTGATTCTTCATTCTTTAGTGCATTATTCAAATCTTATACAGTGTCCAAGACAGTACACATTTAATATATGTTTATAAAGTGAATAAGGAGAATGAAATCCCACTGTGTGAAGTAGCGCTCGAAACTGCTGCCTACTTCACATCCTTGAAGAGCTGAGAGACATTCAGCAGCTAGATTTTTTTCACACTCTGCTTATCCAGTTATTCTTAGAGTAATGGTTTTTAAAAATAATTCTACATGTAGCTAAATAAGAATGGCCTATGAAGTCATCCTGCTTTTACTGAGAATCAGAAGAGTTTTCATTTTCTGGTCTAGGTAGAATGAAGGAGAACCTGGAAATTTTTTCATTGAAATGTTAAAAATATTACATAGTTTTGAATAAATGAATTGGTGAATGCTATCATAGTTTTAGTGGTTTAATACCTTTCTGTGAAGCCTCCAGCATGGGATTCTGTAAACTACCTTATCCTTGCCAGGTAGTTCCAGTTTGGTGAAGATTATTCCGGTGTTTTCTTTTTAAGAAAACAAAGTAATTGAGAAAGAAACATCAATGAGAAGGCTAGAGAAAAACATTCTAGAGTAATGTCAATGATAAAGTGAATGAAATTGAGAGATAAGTGTATGGTTAGTAATAGAGTATGGATTGCGGAATAAAAGCAACTAAGACAAAGGGAAGGGAGGTGAGCAAAGCCAGGAGAAAAGACAGCTGTATGGAGGGTCTCATAGGGACGAATAAAAGCTATTTTTTAAAACAGAAATTAAATGTTATGTTGTGGGAACAGGCAGTTATTCCTTTCCTTTCTTCTAGAGGACGAACATACATTAGACTTGGCTTTATAGAAAACCCTTTAAGCATGATGGCTATATAGAGGAACAACAGTTGTTAACTATCCATGGGGAAATAAGTTACAATACAAGTAGTGCAAGTGCCTATTTAGTCTCTATTAAAGGATCTGATTGAAAATAATTGCCTGACTTAAGGTTGAAATTTAATTTGGTTACATCACAGAATTACCTCAACAACCTCTGAATAAAGGTCACTTATGACATTGAGAAGGTATAAATTGCTAATTAATACTTTATGTTGAAATTGAGTTACTTAAGATGTTGAAGAAATGTTCAATGAAATAGTAAGAGTGCTAAGATTTCAATTGCTCTGATTTCTGAAAACAATAAAACTCAAGGAAGGAAATTTCAGCCACTAATTTTGAAAGTCTGCTTTATTTATTTTATTTATTTTTTAAAAGATTTTATGTATTTGAGAGTGAGAAAGAGAGAGAGAGAGAGCACAAGCAGGGTGGAGGGGCAGAGGGAGAGGGAGAAGCAGACTCCCCGCTGAGCAAGGAGCCTGATGTGGGACTCAATCCCAGGACCCTGGGATCATGACCTGAACTGAAGGCAGACGCTTAACCGACTGAGCCACCCAGGCATGCGAAAATCTGTTTTAGAGTAGTGAGTGTTAATTAGATCAAAAATTCTATTACTTTAGAGGTGTATTCTTTGATTATATGCTAAGAACTGAAAACCTGGGGCTGTCATGCTTGGCTTTCCCTTCAGGAATTTTGAGTAAATTAAAGAAACGGAGAAATTAGAATTCTCTGGTTTTTATAATCGAAGAGTTTCAAATTCCTTTGCTGGTAGAGTGATGGAGATCTAATCCTGGTTTGGGTTTGTAGCAAGGGCATGGCACTTGGCTATTGGCTGGCATGGAGGAGTGGTGGATTCCAGAAGCAGAGCCCTCTGGGCTTGAATCTTAGAACCACATTTTTATAGGGATCAGATCCAAATGAAGCCGAGCAGACAGAAAAGGGTGCTACAAAGGGGGGAAGAAAATGGGAACACTTTTTGATGCCTACTCTGTGCCAAGCTCTGTGACTTGAACTTCCATATATATTATCTATTTAATACATGCAACAACCCTGAAAAGCAAGTGAGGAGACTCTGCCTATGAATCAGAAACTAATTTGCTAATTTGCTTGAGTTCAAGTGTTAGAGTCCAGATGTGCACTTCAGAGCTGTGTGACTGTAGAGTTGTACTGTTTTCCAGCTTATTATTCTGCCTTTCTTGGAGAAGTATGGGTGTCTGATATATGATGGAGAAAATTTAAGATGGCTCTTAAAAAGAGGTAATTTGAATATGGCTAATCTATAGTTGGAAGTTACTAACATTAGTGGAAATGATTTTCTGACATTGATTTATTAATTTTTCATCCATTCAACAAATCCATATTTATTGAATGTTTACTATGTATTGGACGCAGTGCTAAGCTCTGTCAATAACAGAGCAGCTATGTCCCCTATTTAAACCAGTGCCATTACCTAGACTAGAAAGCTGACTAGGAATAGAATTTCTTCTATTAAGAAAGGCATAGGGGGGCGGAGCAAGATGGCGGAGGAGTAGGAGACCTGGATTTTGTCTCCTCTCAGGAATTCAGCTGGATAGGGATCAAACCATTCTGAACACCTACAAACCCAACAGGAGATCGAAGAAAGGAATAGCAACAACTCTCTCATCAGAAAAGCGACCACTTTCTGGAAGGTAGGACGTGTGGAGAAGTGAATCTGAGGCAATATTCGGGAGGATAGACGGCGGGGGAGGGGCCTCCGGCGGCCGCTTCTGGCAAGTGATAGAGCCGCGGAGCACAAAATCGGAACTTTTAAAAGTCTGCTCCGCCGAGGGACGTCACTCTGGTGGCTAAGCGGGGGGTGGAACCCTCCGGGACAGTGTGGTCTCAGGACCCTCGGGGTCACAGAAAGACCAGGGGTGCCTGAGAGTGGCAGAGCTCCCAGGTAATGGAGCAGGGAAGCCGGCTGCAGAGGCGGAGCCCAGGCGCGGGCTCTCAGCTCGGGGTTGCCATAGACCATGATCCGCGGCACAGTTGGGCCACTGCTCCTCCAGCAGGGACCCAACAAGTGGCAGATCCGGGGAGACTCACCCTCCTCCCCCGGGAGGAGCCGCGCGGGAGTGAGCCGCAGGGATCTGCTGGGTTTGGAGACTCCACCCGGGGTTGGGTGCCAGAGATAGAAACGCGCGGTCACAGGCCGGGTGAGCACGGAGTGAGGCCAGAGACCGGGGAGACGGGAGTGACTGACGGCTTTTCTCTGGGAGCTCACTGAGAAGCAGGGCCCCGAGTTCTCGGCTCCTCTGGGGCGGAGATTGGGAGGCCGCCATTTTCACTCTCGGCCTCCAAAGCTGTACGGAAAGCTCGCAGGGAACAAAAGCCCCGGAGAGCAAACCTGAGCAGATTACTTAGCCGGGAGGGGGCAAGGGCGGGGCAATTCCGCCTCCGGCAGAGACATTTGGAAACCACGGCAACAGGCCCCTCCCCAGAAGATCAGCGAGAACAGCCAGCCAAGACCAAGTTTACCCATCAATGAGAACGGCAGAACTCCAGCGCTACGGGAATACTGCACATAGAATTCATGGCTTTTCACCATGATTCTTTAGTCTTTCAAAGTTAATTTTTTTTTAACTGTCTTTTTTTCTTTTTTTTTCTTTTTGAATTTTTCTTTTTCCCTTTTTCAACCAACATCTTATCAATCCCTTTTTTTAAAAAAAAATTTTTATTTTTCATTTTTAGAGTCATATTCTATCCCTTCATAGTAGTTACCCGTATTTTTGGCTTATATATATAAGTTGTTGTCTCTTTAAAATTTTGAGATAGTTTCTTCTAACAGATTAAAATATACCCTAAATCTCTAGTATATGGTGTTTTCTATTCCCCTGCCTGATCACATCCTCTCCCTTTTGTTTTTTCTTTTTTCTTTTTTTAAATCCTCTTCTTTCTTTTTTCAAACAACTTCTTATCAATTCCTTTTATAAAATTTTTTATAATTTCCATCTTTACAGTCATATTCCATCCCTTCATCAGATCAACCCTTATTTTTGTACATATATAAGTTTTTCTTTCTTTAAAATTTTGGGAGGCACTTTCTTCTAAAAGACCAAAATACACCCCAAATCTAGTGTGTGGCACTGATCTATATACCAGCCTGATCATATTTGATCACATTCTGTTTTTGTTGTTGTTGTTGTTTTGTTTTGTTTGTTTTTGTTTTTATCTTTTTCTTTTTTTTTTCTTTCTCTTTTTTCTCTCTTTCCCTTTCTTTTCCCACTGCTTCAGGTCTTTTCTGATTTGTTTAGAGTATATTTTCTGGGGACGTTGTTACTCTGCTAGCATTTTGTTCTCTCATTAATCTCTTCTCCTCTGCACAAAATGACAAGATGGAAAAAATCACCTCAACAAAAAGAACAAGAGGTAGTACCGACTGCCAGGGACCTACTCAATACGGACATTAGTACGATGTCAGATCTAGAGTTCAGAATCATCACTTTAAAGATACTAGCTGGGCTTGAAAAAAATATGGAAGTTATTAGAGAAACCCGTTCTGGAGAAGTAAAAGAACTAAAATCCAACCAAGTAGAAATCAAAAAGGCTATTAATGAGGTGCAATCAAAAATGGGGGCGCTAACTGCTAGAATAAATGAGGCAGAAGAGAGAATCAGTAATATAGAAGATGAAATGATGGAAAATAAAGAAGCTGAGAAAAAGAGAGATAAACAACGACTGGATCACGAGGGCAGAATTCGAGAGATAAGCGATACCATAAGACGAAACAACATTAGAATAATTGGGATCCCAGAAGAAGAAGAAAGAGAGAGAGGGGCAGAAGGCATAATGGAGCAAATTGTAGCAGAGAACTTCCCTAATTTGGGGAAGGAAACAGGCATGAAAATCCAGGAAACACAGAGAACCCCTCTCAAAATCAATAAAAATAGGTCAACACCCCGACATCTAATAGTAAAACTTATGAGTCTCAGAGACAAAGAGAAAATCCTGAAAGCAGCTTGGGAGAAGAGATATGTAACCTACAAGGGTAGAAACATTAGATTGGCAACAGACCTATCCACAGAGACCTGGCAGGCCAGAAAGGACTGGCAGAATATATTCAGAGCACTAAATGAGAAAAATATGCAGCGAAGAATACTATATCCAGCTAGGCTGTCATTGAAAATTGAAGGAGAGATAAAAAGATTCCAGGACAAACAAAAACTAAAGGAATTTGCAAACACAAAACCAGCCCTACAGGAAATCTTGAAAGGGGTCCTCTAAGCAAAGAGAGAGCCTAAAAGCAACAGAGACCAGAAAGGAACACAGACAATATATGGTAACAGTCACCTTAACAGGCAATACAATGGCACTAAATTCCTATCTTTCCATAGTTACCCTGAATGTAAATGGGCTCAATGCCCCAATCAAAAGACACAGGCTATCAGACTGGATTAAAAAACAAGACCCATCGATATGCTGTCTGCAAGAGACTCATTTTCGACCCAAAGACAGCCCCAGATTGAAAGTGAGGGGGTGGAAAACCATTTACCATGCTAATGGACACCAAAAGAAAGCTGGGGTGGCAATCCTTCTATCAGACAAATTAGATTTTAAACCAAAGACTGTAATAAGAGATGACGAAGGACATTATATCCTACTTAAAGGATCTATCCAACAAGAAGATCTAACAATTGTAAATATCTATGCCCCTAACATGGGAGCAGCCAATTATATAAGGCAATTAATAACAAAAGCAAAGAAACACATCGACAACAATACAATAATAGTGGGGGACTTTAACACCCCCCTCACTGAAATGGACAGATCGTCTAAGCAAAAGATCAACAAGGAAATAAAGACTTTAAATGACACACTGGACCAAATGGACTTCACAGACATATTCAGAACATTCCACCCCAAAGCAACGGAATACACATTCTTCTCTAGTGCCCATGGAACATTCTCCAGAATAGATCACATCCTAGGTCATAAATCAGGTCTCAACCAGTACCAAAAGATTGGGATCATTCCCTGCCTATTTTCAGACCACAATGCTTTGAAACTAGAACTCAATCACAAGAGGAAAGTCGGAAAGAACTCAAACACATGGAGGCTAAAGAGCATCCTACTGAAGAATGAATGGGTCAACCAGGAAATTAAAGAAGAATTAAAAAAATACATGGAAACCAATGAAAATGAAAACACAACTATTCACAATCTTTGGGATGCAGCAAAGGCAGTCCTAAGAGGAAAGTATATAGCAATACAAGCCTTTCTCAAGAAACAAGAAAGGTCTCAAGTACACAACCTAACCCTACACCTAAAGGAGCTGGAGAAAGAACAGCAAATAAAGCCTAAACCCAGCAGGAGAAGAGAAATAATAAAGATCAGAGCAGAAATCAATGAAATAGAAACTAAAAGAACAGTAGAACAGATCAACGAAACTAGGAGCTGGTTCTTTGAAAGAATTAACAAGATTGATAAACCCCTGGCCAGACTTATCAAAAAGAGAAGAGAAATGACCCACATCAACAAAATCATGAATGAAAGAGGAGAGATCACAACCAACACCAAAGAAATACAAACAATTATAAGAACATATTATGAGCAACTCTATGCCAGCAAATTAGATAACCTGGAAGAAATGGAGGCATTCCTAGAGATGTATCAACTACCAAAACTGAACCAGGATGAAATAGAAAACCTGAACAGACCTATAACCACTAAGGAAATTGAAGCAGTCATCAAAAATCTGCCAAAAAACAAAAGCCCAGGGCCAGATGGCTTCCCAGGGCAATTCTACCAAACATTTCAAGAAGAATTAATACCTATTCTTCTGAAACTGTTCCAAAAAATAGAAATGGAAGGAAAACTTCCAAACTCATTTTCTGAGGCCAGCATTACCTTGATCCCCAAACCAGACCAAGACCCCATCAAAAAGGAGAATTACAGACCAATATCCCTGATGAACATGGATGCAAAAATTCTCACCAAAATACTAGCCAATAGGATCCAACAGTACATTAAAAGGATTATTCACCATGACCAAGTGGGATTTATCCCTGGGCTGCAAGGTTGGTTCAACATCCGCAAATCAATCAATGTGATACAATACATTAACAAAAGAAAGAACAAGAATCATATGATCCTCTCAATAGATGCAGAAAAAGCTTCTGACAAAGTACAGCATCCTTTCTTGATCAAAACTCTTCGGAGTATAGGGATCGAGGGTACATACCTCAATATCATAAAAGCCATCTATGAAAAACCTACAGCGAATATCATTCTCAATGGGGAAAAACTGAGAGCTTTCCCCCTAAGGTCAGGAACGCGGCAGGGATGTCCACTATCACCACTGCTATTCAACATAGTATTGGAAGTCCTAGCCACAGCAATCAGACAACAAAAAGAAATCAAAGGCATCCAAATTGGCAAAGAAGAAGTCAAACTCTCACTCTTTGCAGATGATATGATACTCTATGTGGAAAACCCAAAAGACTCCACTCCAAAACTGCTAGAACTCATACAGGAATTCAGTAAAGTGGCAGGATATAAAATCAATGCACAGAAGTCAGTGGCATTCCTATACACCTGGTGTATACAGCCTATACAGCCTGGTGGTGGGTATTGAGGAGGGCACATTCTGCATGGAGCACTGGGTGTTATGCACAAACAATGAATCATGGAACACTTCATCTAAAACTAATGATGTAATGTATCGGGATTAACATAAGAATTAAAAAAATTATTAGATAAGAACTTAAGAATTCTATAGATCGTAATCTCTGATTTGTTTATTTTAATTTAAACAGGCTGAGATTTAGTTACTAAATGATATTGAAGCCAGGTTTTAATTTCCTTCGTTAGGCAAGTCTATGAATTTCATAAAAAATCTCCCAAGTGTGCGTAGTAGAAAGGTAACAATCAGAGACTCTTAGACTGGAGAAAAGTGTATCATCAGTCAATAAGTTGTCATTGATATTCTAGTTCAGTGGAATATTCAAATTTAAAGGCAATCAAAGATGAGTATAACTCTCCCCAAGTATTCATTTGCAAAATTCTATGCATTCTTTGCTAATTCTTTTGGTTCACTTTCACTACCTTTTATATGTATATCGTATCTATTTCCCCAAAGGCAGTGAGGGAAGGGTTCCTAAGGATCTGGCCAGGAGGCTTATTTTCTTGGCCCTTCTTTTTCCCTTTCAACTTCTAAGAGATTCTTTGAAGCACAGTTTGAAAACCATCAATCTAGCCAAATGGCCCAACAGATAGGGGTTACACCAGTGTTGGCAAGGAAGAAATAATCATAGATAACAAGCCAAGCAAATAAATATTTGCCAAATATCTAGTACTTGCTTTGACATTGTGCTGGTTAAAGATGCTTGCCATCTAGTTCAGGAGACCAGCCATAAACCTATCTAAAATGGATAAAGAATAATAACAAAGATTAATTTAAAAAAAAAAACTTGACATAGACAAGTTTGGAAGATGCTAGAGAACCCAGGGAAAGCTTCACGGAGGTAAAGATCCTGATCGTGACTTTGAAGGATGGATCAGCTTTAAGTAGATGGGGAAGAACAGAGACAAAAGTCAGGAAACTAGCTTTTGTCCTAATGACCTATTGACTTTTATACTGCATTCGGAACTGCAAGGATATGGCCTACCATATAACACATGACGTAGATTTTTACTTGTTCGGTTGTCGCCTTGGAATGTTTAAGCCAGAATCTTTGTATAATGACTCTTCCAATGTTTAAACTTCCAGTCAAGTAATATCACAGCATCAGTTATAAAGAACCAAGTTTTACTTAATGTCATTGTCTAGAATGGGAAATAAATGTTCCATAGGACCTATCTTAATTCCTCCCCATAATTTATAATTTGTAATTTTTATTCAAAAACTTTCTTCATAAGTCTTAAGTCCATCTGCAATAATTTAAATAAAGGATGAAAATAGGCAGAGAAACTCCATAAATGTAAATAGTTTAGAGATTTTGCTGACTTCTTATGATGCCCTGACCTTGAGGTAATGATTCTCTAGTGCCAATGGCACTGTCAGTTGAAAGGAAGTAGTTTCTGATTGCAGCTCAATAGGTTTTTTAAAGATATGTATATTTTAGGGGAAACTTTAGAGAAATAATTTTTTTGTTGTAACTATTTGTGTGGGTTTCTGAATTCTTAAAACTAAAAAGTAAATTAGTGGCACTCAAAGTTGCACTTTAGAAATGTTATAAAGTTATCTTTATATTTTATTTTGAGTCATTTATGGGAAATTGTGGATTGTGACAATTTCCCTGGACCCATCACTATTAATGCTCAGTAGGGACCCCAGGATATTTCCAATGTGGAGGGAAAGATGATTTTGCCATCAGTTGTTAAAGAACAACAATAAAAAAGATTACTCTGCAATCTATTTATATAAAAAAATGTCAGAATTTCTTTTCAGATATGAAGATTGAGCTATCTCCATTTTATCATAGATATTCTTCTGAGTCTGCAAAAAATATTTTTTTAAAATTATCTTTTCCCTTTAAGACTGCTGTTGATGTTCTTGTTCATGAAGGAAGAATCAGTTTACATTGCACATTGATGGAGAACATGTGTGATTTGCATCAAGGTTGCACCTTGCTAAGAATGGCGCTACCCACACAACTCTTTAGCTTCAGTTACCTCAAGCTACTCTTTTGTAGCCCCCAAATACTATTTTAGGATGCCTTCTAGGCCTGTTCTTGCCAGAGGTGGTTCTTCCTCTACCTTTATTGTTTTATAATTTTTTCCTGTCAGAATGTTCCCAAACAATTTCCCCTGGCATATTAATGGGAAGGCAATCTGTTTGAGATAGTTCATAGCAAGTTATGAATTCCTGATAGCCCCTGAGTCTTTCCAGAAGTGTTTATGCTTTAAACATTAAATACAAATAAATCTCATTGGTGGAATTGTAGCTAATCCCCAAAGGAGTTTACTTTTCATCCAAGGAGAGCTATCATTGGTATTCCTTTTAAAAAGTCCTAAATAGAATGACAAGTCATTCTGCCTATACTTGACCCACCTTGATGACATCACATCAAAACTTCAAGTCCATCAACTCCATCGTAGATACACTTTTCCCTTACCAACTAGCATTGGACGCTAGAGTCTCTTCATCTCGTCCATTCCTCATTCCTCATGTCCTCTGTAGGATGATCTTTTCAAAACAGAGATAGCCTGTGGTGATTTGCATCTGATAGCTCCTTTGTTTATACAGCACCGTTTAGGGCACATCCCAATCTTCCTTTCCAGCCTCATCATCCATAGCATCCTCTTTCTCTTTCCATCAGAATGAATTGCTACCTTCCTTTGGACGCTACTGTAAACAACACAATTTCTATACTTTAAATTTTGTTATGTAATTTTTAATTTTTATTTTGCCTTCTTATAAGCACTAAACTCTCTGAGGACAAGAACTGTCTTACTCATTTTTGTTTCCCATCACCCAATAATATTTTAGGTAACTCAAAAACGATGTCGTGAATTCATTATTTTTTTATGAACTGAAGTCTTGTTGTAGATATGAAAAGACTGGTATGCAAAAATGCATTTAGGGCTTTGAGGATAGATGAAGTCCTGTTTGGGGAATCTTCTTTGTGTTGATTATAAAATGATGGGACAAGAAGAAAGGAAGTGTTGGAAGTATTTAAACAATTATATTTGGGTTGGGAGTGTTTAAGGAAGGGGCACCTGGGTGGCTCAGTCAGTTAAGCGTCTGCTTTGGGCTCAGATCATGATCCCAGGGTCCTGGGATCGAGTCCCACATCGGGCTCCCTGTTCAGCGGGGAGCCTGCTTCTCCCTCTCCCTCTGCTGCTCCCCCTGCTTGTGTGCTCACTCCCTCTCTCTCAAATAAATAAATAAAATCTTAAAAAAAAAAGGGAGTATTTAAGGAAGATAGCCAAAGTAGACTGACCTAGTGAGCACATTATGGGGGGGAAGAAGAAATTGGGCTCTGTTCAGGCCAGAGAACAGTGACCATGGACAAACCCAGAGATGGTGGAATGGGAACTGAAAGAGTGAAATCCAAAGCAAGACAGGTTCTAATTTATGATGTAACACCATGCTTACTTTATTGATGAACACTTTTTGTGTATTTAGGTGAGTTTAGGAGTGAATTCTTTCTTCAGCCTATTTTTAGGTAGAATTTATAGTATGGCCTTAATTGTTCTCAACTCTATGCTAATAAGAAAGATAATTATTCCTGGTTGTTGGAGTAAATCTCCACTGTGTGCTTTGCCTTCAAACTTGACTGCAAGTCTTTGAGGTCTCAGACATGATTTTTGTCTAATGTAACTAAGGATATAAAGTTGGGAGCCATTCTTAGGCTGCTTTGCCAGTGAGATTTGCCTTTTTCTGAGAGAAATAAATGTTTCATCAGGGTCACAATAATCAGTGAAATACATATTTAATAATACCATCTTAAATGTTGTTGATTAGAACTTGGTTTTCTAGAATTGAAGAGCTTTCAAAGAGCCAGTCTTAAAAAAAATGACTATTAAATCCCTCTAAATCTTTGTCTGAGTTAAGATTTAGCACTACTGATTTGTATAAATACTGGGTTAATCCTTTTGCCCCTGGGAGGCCTAGGCTGAGAAAGTGAAGGGAAATGTAACCCAGAGCATAATTAAGAGCGCCAACATCAAAGAATGCGTTGAAGTTCAATGTTGATGCTATAGACAGATGTATGATTATTTTCTTTCTAAAGTATAAAGTCAAAAAGCTAGTTTGACCTCTTTACCAAAGGAAACTGCAGACAAGTCATCTGCCCTTTGCTCATTGGTACTAACTTCAGAGACACATTTCCATTACCTGATTTGAAATGTTTCTCCCTAATTGGCTCTTAGTTACACAGTAACTAAATGGGAAAGGAACAAAAGAGTTGGATCCTTGAATTATGTTCTTATCCTCTCTTTTGACAATCTGTAGTATATTTTTCTAGTTCCTTTATTTTTTAAATTTTTAAAAATTTTTTGGTTATTTTTCTTTTTCTTTTTTTTTTAAAATTATTATGTTATGTTAATCACCATACAACATTAGTTTTTGATGTAGTGTTCCATGATTCATTGTTTGCAAATAACACCCAGTGCTCCATGCAGTACGTGCCCTCCTTAATACCCATCACCAGGCTAACCCATCCCCCCACCCTCCTGCCCTCTAGAACCCTCAGTTTGTTTCTCAGAGTCCATAGTCCAATTTCCAATTTCCCCCCCTTCATTCCTCCCTTCCTGCTATCTTCTTTTTCTTCTTCTTCTTCTTTTTTTTTTTTTAACATATAATGTATTATTTGTTTCAGAGGTACAGGTCTGTGATTCAACAGTCTTATACAATTCACAGCGCTCACCATAGCACATACCCTCCCCAGTGTCTATCACCCAGCCACCCCATCCCTCCTACCCCCCACCACGGGTTAAGATTGGTATATTTTCTGGTTAGAAATATCATTTAAAAATAAGGCGTTAAAATATAAATAGGCAGTTGTTTAAAATATCCCTTTTTAATTGACTTTATTTTCTCATAATTTGAAAATTCTCAGAAAGAGTAAAAGTTTGAACTGGAATTAGGTAGAGGAAATGGAAAATTGCAGTTGATAGTAATAGAAGGTAAGTAAATATCATCCTCATTTGGATATTTCTTTTGTTTTTCCTCTCTAGATTAAAATAGTGATAGAAACTCTTAGAGATACATGGATGGAAAATTTTTTAGAAATATTCTGTGATGATATGGGATTGGTGGAGCTGAGAAGAATATATATATGAAAATCCCTACTGCACAGCAATAAAATTGGCTAGAATATCTTTTAATCTATAAATGGTGAGACTTGATACATTTTGTCAGTTTTTTTTGATGAGTTGTATCTGGACAGCAAGAAGAGCAATATTTATTGACTCTTTTCTTTTGTGTATTTTAGAAGTTTGTATTGAAGTGGTAATGTGATGATGAGTTAGGAGTTTGGACATCTGCAAGTGACTTTCTCCATAGGAAATCTGCATTTCTCATAGTTCCTGTTGACTGGGGTAATGGGCTTGTACATTTTCCCAGACAAGAAAGGAACATCACCACATCAATAATCCCCAAAACTTATGAAGCTTCAGAGTGAGAAAGGTTGAGAATTATTCAAGGGCTGTGAAATGCTTCATCCTCCGTGAGATTCCCTGCTATTCTCTCTGGCCCTTCATTCCCAGGATGTGTTATTTTGTAACATGAACAAGTTTGTTCTTTTCATAGCTCCAGTGGCATATATATTCTGCCTTATCCTATAAAATAGTTACCTTTGTATTTGTCTTTTGCTTATCACCTAGACTTTGAGCGTTTAAAAGAGACATTGTGTCTTAGGGAAATTTGAGCCCAAATGAAATTATAATTATGAAAAGGTCTCAGGTAGAATAAATACCATTTCAAATTTGAGTATTTGTTGTTGTTGTTGTTGTTGTTGTTGTTGTTGTTTTGGTTTGGTTTGGTTTGGTTTTGGTGGGGATTATAGGCTCCCAATCCTGGTTTTCAAATTTAGCATATTAAAAAATATCTTCATAGAATTTCTTCTATGAAAGATTTAACAATTTTATGTTATAGTTGTGACCAAATGTTTTTTCAGTATTGATATAAGCAAAGCATGTGGTTAAAAACTTACTACTGATAATTTCTTGTGATTAAATATATCATTTACTGGTACAGAAAGTTCAAGAAATATACACAGGTGTAAAAAAGAAAATAAAAATAAAATTACTCCCGTTTTCCATAGGTAGTAATAGTTATTAATTTTTAAATGAACATCCTCTCTTTATACAAACACATAAATAATTTTAATCATATGGGCTATGCTATACATTTTAATCTGCAGACCTCTTTTTCACTTAAAATTATGTATAGATTTTATTCTCTTATTTCCTTTCTCCCTTGTATTCTGATTTCTTCCTATGTATCTTAAAGGAAGGACTATAAAGCTAGAATTTGTAAACACACACACACACACACACACACACCAGGATATACTTTACCTCTATTCTCAGCAGTATCTGTTCTTGTCAGTCTGTATAACAGAAAGCAAACAACTTTTAAGAAATCATTTATTATTTTTAATGAAGAAAAGAAAACAAAATGAATCATATTTCCAAAAAATCAGTTTGGCAACTAAAAAATGGGCATGCGCATGATTAGAAAGTTTAGACATCACAAAAGGACATAAATAGAAGTTTAAAGACTTCTCTCCACTCTCAGAACTTCTTCCCAAAGAAAACTTCTGGGAACAGTTTCTTGCAAATTTTCCAGAAAATTAAGATATATATATCTATATATATGCACATATATATATGTATCTCCTTTATTTAATTTTTTTACAAAAACATATACCAATATTACTGTAGTTCTGCACTTTATATTTTTCACTAAACATATTTGGGTGTAATTCTATATTAATAACTATCTAATTCTTTAAAATGCTGACATTGATTTCTGCTATATATCATCTCATTTATATAAACTGTTTTTCATCAGGGGCATTTAAAGTGTTTCTAGTTATTTTATTTTATTTTATTTTTGATTATTTTATTTTTACTGTGATAAACATCCTTTTATATATCTTAAGATACATGTGTTAAGTTTTTATAGGGTAACTTCCTAGCTGCAGAACTGTAGGGTCAAAAGTACATATATTTACAATTTTGAGAGACACTGACAATTTTCTTTCCAAAAGTATTTTACCAATTTATTAATTTTCCTCACACCTTGGCTATAAACAGTATATAAGCTACCTTTTCAATTAGTTAGTGGGATAGATGAAAACAGCATCTTATTGTAGTTTTCATCTGGTTTTTAAAATTAGAAGTAAAATTGAACTTACTTTTTATGACCTATCCCTACCTCTATCTGTTAATTGCCTTTTCTTCTTTTTTGTCTTCTACTTCTTTTTTTTTTTAAGTTGTGTTACTTCTTCATTCCTTATTAGTTCTTTTGGATTGCTTTAACTAAGAACAAAAGTTTTTATCCTTAAAATATGCATTAATGAATTTCCTCTGATTTGTCACTTGATTCAATGATATTTTTCACCATACACAAATACTGAATTTATCCAAATTTATCAATCCATTTCTCCACAGCATCCTGATTTTGTTTCCTCTTCACAAATGCCTACTCTACACCAAGCTTACAAATATATTTATTATTTAATCTTTTTACTTTATATTGTTTTTTGATGCATTTAGGCATTATTTTGGTGAGTGGCATAAAGAAGAAATCTAGATTTATTTCTTCCAAATAGCTAACCAGTTGTCTCAAGATGATTTATTGAATAATTCCCTTTCCTTCTAACTGAAAACCCACCTTTTTAAGGTCAACAGTATTTTCATGTTATTTTAAATATTTATTCTGTTCAATTTTTTGTCTGTATAATATTTCCCTATTACCAAAGTAAACTACTTATTGGAGCTTCACAATATATTTTAATATCTGGTAGAACTTGTTCTTATTAACATTCTTATTCAATATTTTCCTGCATACTCCCATTATTTTCCTAGATGAACTTCAGTACTACTTTGCAAGAATTTAAAAAATAATCCTTCAGTGTATATTGAATCTTTCCAATTTTGAATATTACTATCCAAGAATATTTTTAAAAATATTTCAGTAAATTTAATATTTAATTTTTTAAAAAGTTTAAAAGTTTATTCATTTTTAAAAATAATCTCTATACTCATCATGAGGCTTGAACTCATGACCCTGAAATCAAGAGTTGCATGCTCTTCCTCCTGAGCCAGCCAGGTACCCCTCAGTAAATTTATACATAAGTTCTTCACATTTGAAAAAAGTTTTTTTTTCTAGGTATTTTATCTTTTTTTTGCTATTGTAAATGAGATCTGTTCTTCCATGATATTTTTCAGCTAGTCATTGGTTGCACATGGGAATTAAATATTTTTGAGTATTAATTTTAAAACCAGACATGTTACTGAATTTTCTTATTATTTATTATACTTTTTATTGATTTCTTGAGATTTTCTAGGCATATAAAATTTCATCTGCAAGTCATGGTAATTTTACCTTTTCCTTTTAATGTAGAGTTCTTTCTTTCCTTTCATTAACTGGTACTTCCAGAGAATATTAAATAATAATGGCAAAAGTAGATCTTCTTCTTGTATGAACGTTGAAGTTCTTCAAGTGCTTTTACTTGATATCTATTGAAATAGACATATTTTACTCTCTTTTAGCCTATTAATATGGTGTACTATATTAATAGATTTTCTGATATGAAATCATTTTAAGGCAAATGGATTTTAATGAAGCCAATTTAAAGGGCACGTAACCAGTATCATATCTTAGAAAATGAAAAGAAAATGTTTTATTTTAAGAACACTATCCCAGGCGAGGTAGAAATGGCATTCTCAGTAATTTAAATTTTAAGCATCCCTAGAGCTCTCTGTGTGATGATCATTTTTCTCTTGTTTGTTGCCTTAAGAGGCATTATTATCAAATCCTGGCCAATTAGCTTTCTTTTCTTTTTTTTTTCCTAAAGCATTTCATACTACATATTTAAGGAATAAATTATATATTTTCTTATTTGGGTCAGTTTGCAAACTAAATAACTATTTTTAATTTCTCTGTCATGGCTTTGCCACTCTGTAATTTAAATAAAAGCTCTGTATAATAAGGTTTCGCACATCACAAAACATAATCAAAAGAGGCTCGTTTCTAGTTTGTTTATTATGGTAAAGGGATTCTACTTTACTATGCCATTATCTTCCTTCTTTCAAGTGAGATATCAAAAGAATTTTATACAAATAAGAATGCAAATTTGGGTCAAATTTCACATAAAAAGAATGAAAATAATGCCAAATAATGTGTTATTCAGGGGGAGAAAAACCCTTTCAAATGTCTGAATATTTTAATATCAGACCAACCCATTTTCCACAATAGGCTCTCAGAGTTGCAAGCTCTAGTGTATGTTCATTTTGATGCAGAGATTTATTAGAATAACAAATTTCAGGGTTTTTGATTTGAAGTAAAATATCTTTATTTTATCAATTATTATTTTCACCCTACTTTTGGTAGGTACAAAGTAAAGTAAAATAGCATGGTATGTCAAGGTGTTATTTTACAAAACATGTCAAAGTTATATCTATTCTGAATATGTGGGGAAAAATAACATAGTCTTTCCTTTCATCTAATTTTAGTTTGTCACATGCTTTTTTCAGATTTCCTAATTTATCTAGTCAAAAGATGCCTGCACCAAGAGAAAAAAAAAATAAGAACATACACAAAATCTAAGATATAGGTCCCAGAAGAGCTCAGTTCATGGATCTGAGTTTCATTACTGGTTGAAACTCTTGTGCAGATTATTGGAGGGTTTCTATGATTCTCTCTTAAACTTCTTGTTTGGCTCTAATTTGTAGTCTTGCCTTTGTCTCATAGCCTCCTTTATATTGTGAGCTCTTGGGAGATCTGTATTTTATAGATATTTGTGTCTCCCACATTGCGTGGTTCAGAATATTTTTCATTATAAATACTTGAGGGGTAGTTATATGGCCACTTTATGCTTCATAAGTACTTTTTTTCTAGGACTTCAGGTCAGGTTTCATTGGCAGTAAAAGCAACCACTTAGATAAAGTAAATAGAAAGTAATTTACAAAATTTGATAACCAAGTTATTGACGTCTTTAGTGGTCCCAAATATATTTAGGAAAAAATATGTAGGGCTTAAAGATTTAACATCAATAGTCTTATCCCATAAGCTGCATTTTTTTTTAATGATCATCTGAATACAAGGGAAAAATTGAGTGATGCAAACACCCATCAGCCACAGAAAGTTTTCATTTCTAAATTCTCCTCTTTCAAGACAAACAAGGTTATAGAAGTTCCTGTCATGTAACCTTCCAAAGTTGCTTTCTTTGGAACATTGCATGTATGTATGTGTGTGTGTGTGTGTGTATGAATATATATATATATATTTTAAAGTAAACTCTATGCCCCAACTGGGGGCTTGAACTCATGACCCTGAGATCAGGAGTTGCATGTCTACTGACTGAGCCAGTCAGGTGCCCTTAATACTTTATATCACATTTTAATTTTTTTTAAAGATTTTATTTATTTATTTGACAGAGAGAGACACAGCGAGAGAGGGAACACAAGCAGGGGGAGTGGGAGAGGGAGAAGCAGGCTTCCCGCGGAGCATAGGGAGCCCAATGTGGGGCTCAATCCCAGGACTATGGGATCATGACCTGAGCCGAAGGCAGATGCTTAACAACTGAGCCACCCAGGTGCCCCACATTTTAACTTTTGTTTATATGCATCTTAACTTTGTTGCTAATGTTTATTTAACTTTGTATTTGGTTTGGATTGTATGTGTAGATGATCCTTTAAGGACAGTTTGAAGGTTGGTTAACATTTTAAATGGTAACCAATGGCAATCTGTCAACACTGGCCATATTTAATAAATAACCTTCTGAAATACCAAAATGGTTGCTTATGTATAGTAAATTGTTTGGATCTACATGGGATATTTGAAATGGTCACTAACCCTGAATCTGACTATTAGAGCTGTCATTTTATATGATAAAGTTAGATAAAATGTCCCAATTTTATTTAGCCGATATTATTTATTAGTGTTCTCTAAGTCCAAATGGCAGAAGAGAGTTTATTTATTAAAGAAGTTTTATGCGTTTATTGTAGGTTAAGTACTGTATGAGGGACTAAACAAGATCTAACATTAAAATCTAAGCAAATCTAACACGTTTTTGTCTAAAAGGAAGAAAAACCTATTTGAGGAGTCAAGATGTAGACATTCTATAGTGGTTATCACAATTCCTGGGCTTTAATAACTAATTGAATGAGTGAATGAATGAAAGCAAAAGCACAAGACAGAAACAGCATATCAGAAAATGTATTTATTCCACTCTAATATTTGACTGATAATTTATTTGGGAGGGAATAATGTTCTGGTTTAGGGGTTGTGTTTTTTCTATAGTGTTTTGGAGTTCTTTTATCAAATTTTTAAGTTCCTAGAGCCATGTTTTGTTCTCTGAATGTTTTGTCTTGTAGTATCATGTCTTTGCTTTGTGGGTACAAAAGAAATTCAGTATTTTTGATTATAAGGTTTATTGGCCACTTTGGCTTAAACAATTGTACAATTTCATAATCTAAGATTTATTTGAAAATAATTGGCTAATTTAGTCAAAGAATCTAGCTAATCTTTGTCTTGAAATATTTTTAATAGCTAATACTTGAATTGTGTAGTATCATTCCCTTAAATGTTTTGGTGTGAGTATGAACATACTGGGAATTTTAATTACATTTTGCCTAAATTATAAATTAAAACTATAAATATATAACCTTAATCTGCTGAACATAGATTTCTATACATTTATCAGCAATTTATAATCAGTGAATTAGCATACACTTCTGTTGTCTTATTTACATTTTATTGTGTAGTAATACTTTTTTTTCCTTTGTTTTTGTTGATTTTTGTGAATTCTGCCAAGTTTCCTTTTATGGAATACAACTATGTGATGTATTTTCCTCCTTTCTCAGGACTTCAGGAAATAACTAAAACCAAAGGCAGAACTCCGTAATACAAAGTTGTATTACTAAATTCATTTAACAGATCTGAATCTATACATAGCACATATCAATTACATAACATATTCATCATTAAGTGTAAGAAATTGCGTATAGATGATGTATAACCAGTAAGCCCACAGGATGCGCTCACTCTTCCCAGGGGGCACCTGCAGTCATGTCCTGCTTTATAGTCCAGGTTTTGAAGCTTTTTGGTATCACAGACTCTGTTAAGTGCACTTACTTTGTTACCCTGTAAGAAATAGCTATTTCTCTGTGGGCACAAGCCAGTGTCCTAGGTATTTACATTCCTTACTTTATAATCTTGGTTACACTTCTTTATGGATAGGATGCTTTCATTCTATTTGATATAGGCATCTTTTCCCTCTTGCTCTGTTGAGAGAAATCCCCTGAATTCTAGGACCTCTCCAACTCCTAGAATTTCAACAAACCTCTGCCCATCTCATTATGTATTTTTTTCACGTGTTTTAGAAAAAGGAAGAAACACTGGATTAGTATGTCTTTTGCAGCATAAGAGTAACACCTAATTTTTTGGACAACTTGTGTGAATACTACAGCTGGTTCCCAAAGTAGACTAAGTTTGAAGTGCATGGTAAAGTTCTTCTACTGCTTTGCCTTATGTTCGGATATCCGTAAGTCCATAGCCTATACCCTTTGCTTGATGTTTATTGCTTAGGAAAAAAAGTTGCCAGTTAACTGGCCATCACTGATATCCATAAAGAAAGACCTGGACATTGGTAGAAAATTCATTAGTGTAGCCAATGTAAACTTTTTGTTATTTTAGTCTGGGATGATATCAGTGTAAAAGATGGCGGGTCATTTAATTCTGTATGCTTCTTAAATTATACCTCTGGGTGCATACCAGAAATTTATTCCTTATAGCCATATATGTTAGCAACATATTCAATATCTTAGTAAATACTAATAGGAATAGATTTGGACCATGATGTAACTGGCGTGTCTGGTTTGGACAATAGCTACTCCAGTTAATGGATTGGCTTTATTTTGAGAAGCCTTAGAGAATTTAAATGGTTTTGAGAGGCTTACGTCTGCATGAGAGAAGAGCAGTCCAGAATTTTTGGCTATTCTTATCCACTGTGTCCTTAGCAGGACAGCTCAAATTTCCAGAATCAGGCCAACGTCTCCATCTCCTGATCGTCTAATATATGTTACCGGCTTGAGAGAACAGATGAAATTTCTTTATTCCTGCCCACCACCCCTAATCAGAATTCATACAATATGGGCTTCTGTAGCCAGAATTCATTTAGGATGCCCAGAATTCTAATATGCACTGGCATGCTGAATATATCAATCTACCTGAGCTCCTGTGGAGGTTTATTCAAGTTTTTGACAAAGAATTCTATTTTGGTCACTGTCAGAAAAGTCTGATAGGCATCACTGCTACAAACACTAAGACCTTCCTGGGAAGCAAATGTTCCCAGTCAAAGGATCTCAAACGACTTTTATCAGAGCAGATTCCCCACTGCCCCAACCCATTCTTCTTATCCTCTTCTCCCACATTTAGTTCTTCATCATTCTCTTTCCCTCTCTCTCTTTTTTAAAAGATTTTATTTATTTAACAGAGAGAGACACATTGAAAGAGGGAACACAAGCGGGGGAGAGGGAGAAGCAGGCTTCCCGCTGAGCAGGGAGCCCGATGTGGGGCTCGATCTCAGGACCCTGGGATCATGACCTGAGCTGAAGGCAGATGCTTAACGACTGAGCCACCCAGGCACCCATTCTCTTTCTCTTTCTCTGTTCTTCTGTTATTTCTCCCACTCCCTGCCTATTTCCATAAAATATTGTAAACCTCAGGACCTTCATGTTTTGTATTTTGTTCTTGTTTCTAAAACTGATAAATAATACAATATTTTATTGAACAAGCTACTTTGGGATGTGTTATGTAACTTAATCCTCACAAAAACCTTGCAAGATGAGTTATTCCTTTTTTTTTAAAGTCATGATCTCTTTCTTTCTTTCTTTCTTTCTCCCCCTGCCCAGTGTTTAAGACAGAGTGATTTTTGCAGACTACCTCTTAAGTTGGGATATCATATTTAAATTAGATTGAGAGTATAACATTTACTAGAATATCTTGTACATTTAGTCTATAATCATTTAGACTCTATTTAATTTGTGTTTCTCACAAATAATGGGACGTTTTATACTTATGCATACAGGTTTAAGATGCTTATGTCAAATTGAAAGTTTCATAGTGAAGCAAACTCACAAAGATGAGAGTACAGTGGTTCATCATTTACACTGAGCATCTTTGTGATTTCTACCTTTTTATGGATACCTCTATGAAATAATAGGACATTGCATCTGCTGTTTTTTAGGTAGTACTGCTTATATTATTTTAGTGAAGAGTTTTCACCATGAAAATCAAAAGCAGAGACATCATTTTAAATCCTGCAATTAAGTATATGCTTGTCAGCAGCGCAGTCACGGCATCTTTGATAGTGTGGGTAATGTGTGTTTTCTTCTCAGCTTACTGAGACCGTGGTAATGGAAGCCAAGCTCAAACATCAAAGAAAAGAGGTTTTCCTTTGTAGGAAACCATCATTACATTTTCACACCATTAGGGTGATAGAAGTATAGCATCTCCTCTGCATGAAGTAGATGCTTTTGATTATGTTTTTTTTTAAACTAAACATAGACTAAGAAGCATATAATGTTGATCATTACTTGTATATATATTAATACTACAATGTCTGAAATAATGTCTATTGATTACTTTATTAACATTTTTAGGAAAGGCATGGAATATTAAAGAACTCACTAACTGAAACCCATTTTAATTAATTATTAGCAGTTACTTAGGCATATCAGCATCTAATTTTCTGTCTTTTAAATGACATTCCCTTGAAAGCTTGAAGCGTTCCTTATGATGGCCTCATAAAAGTCAGCCTCAGCAATTATTAGAGTGAGGACATCAGGCAATTTAATCTCCAACTGAAATAAGGACGAGATGCTGAGGACTGACAGCAATGCCTATTATTCTACTCTTCTTCATATTGTTAATGAACCATTTTCCTAAATAAAGGGTACATATACTTGAGAAACTGAGCTTACTGAAAAGTTGTATTTAAATAAAGCTGACATTGCCAAGAATTTATAGGTGAGTTAAATATACCTGAATTGTATAGGTATTATTTTCATTGTTGTTCATAGAACCACATTAAACGAAGTACTGTTCCCAAGACAGCACTGCTAAGATAATAGCAGTGGGAACAGTAATGACAAAACCACCCCAAATCCACAAGGATGAAAAAATACTTCATATACCTTAGTATTTCACACATCCCCAAAGGTAGCCAGATGTAGAATATAAACTATCCCATAGGGAACAAAACAGCAGAGAGGAATATGTTTTAATGGCTGAATCATTTTTCTGATTGGTTGACACTCATCCATCTTTTTGTTAAAGCTGCTGAGAAGGTAGCAAGCCCAAAATGGTACACCCAGCAGCTGTCATTTATTTGATTTTTACCGAGCAATATCCCTCAGAGTAAATAATGTCGTCACAAAAAACCTAGCAGCTGTCACTTAGTTGATAGTCACTTATCAATATCCTTCAGATAACATGTCAACTACAAAAACTTTGGGGCATATTACAGAAATAATGACATTGATTCAGTGTCTTCAGTTAATTAATTAATTTATTTTTAAGATTTTATTTATTTATTTGACAGAGAGATAGACACAGCGAGAGAGACAACACAAGCAGGGGGAGTGGGAGAGGGAGAAGCAGGCTTCCCGCATAGCAGGGAGCCCGATGCGGGACTTGATCCCAGGACTCTGGGATCATGACCTGAGCCGAAGCCAGATGCTTAACGACTGAGCCACCCTGGCGCCCCAGTGTCTTCAGTTTAAAAACAAAAACAAAAAACAAGCTTTTGCTTTACTTTGACACTGATTTTCCAAAAATACATCATATTAGCTCTGATATTTATGTAAAACGGGAAACCATGTTCTTGTAAAAACATTCTCTACTGTTAATGATATAGAATAGTTAATTTCTTTAGTGTAGTTCTGCAGGTGATTTGATAACGTGTGCGAACCACACTGGAGACAAGAGCAGCAGAGCTTGGAATACAGAAAATGTTTACATTTATTCTGACAACGTATATAATTCTGATTTTAAAATATACTTCTTTTTTTTAAAGATATATTTGTTTATTTTAGAGAGAGAGTGAGTGGAGGAGCAGAGGGAGAGGTAGAGAGAGGGAAAAGCAGACTCCCCGCTGAATGCGGCGCTCGATCCCAGGCTCCATCCCACCACCCTGAGATCATGACCTGAGCTGAAATCCAGAGTCAGATGCTCAACCGACTGAGTCATCCAGGCTCCCCTTCTATCTGATTTTGTTTATTATTTATGCTACTTTGTTTTCTTTTTTTTCCTATTTCTTAATTTTTATTGGTTTGTACAAATTGCTGCTTATTTTCGTTCCCCTCTCATTTAGTCTTTGAATAATTGGTGATTGCAGTGTTATTTGGCACAGAAAAATACAAAATAGACCAATGAAACAGAATAGTTCCCAGAATATATCCCACCAAATAGGAGAATTTAGTAGTGATAAAGATTTAATTCAATAGGGAAAGCATGGTTTACTTAAAAAAAGGATTTTGGCACAATTGGCTATCCATTTGGAGACAAATTTAGAAACCCACCTCACATCATATATATATATATATATACACACACACACACACACACACACAAATAGACTTCAGATAGATTACAATTTAAATTTAAACATTAAATATTTTAGAAGAAAATATAGATTACTTCATGTAAAAGTTAGAGGTTGGAGAGCTCCTGTTAGAGATAGCATACTCAGAATCTATAAAAGAAAAGAGAAATATATTTAAATATTTGTAAATTAAAACATTTTGCATAAAAATTCCTATAAATAAATTCAAAAGAAATGATAGATTTGAGAAAAAAAATTGAAATATAGATGACAGAAAAAGAACTAATATCTGTAATAACAAAGCCCTTAAATAATAAATAGAGCTATTTATTTAAACAACACTATTAAAAAACAACCCTATTGAAAATGTGCAATTTAACAATTTAAACCCAATTAAAAAAAAAAGGCCTATAAAAATGCACAACCAAATTTGGCTCTGAAATGATAGAAGAACAGATCCAAATGGCCAGTTACATTTGTTAAGAATCTGATGTTGACTACTTGGTATTGGTAAATGCAACTTTAAGTAACAGTGAGAAATCACTTTATACCCATCAGATTGGTACCACTTAAAAAGAGCAATTACATGTACTCTTATGGGGATGTGGAGACAGGGTGCTCTCATATATTGCTTGTGAAATGTGACTCAGAATGCAATCTGGCATTGTCTAGTAAATACAGAGATACACATACCCTTTAATCAGCAGACCTACTCCTGGGAATTGAGCCCATAGAAGTAAAAGCCTGGGTCCATTAAGATTTATGAATAAGGAGTTTATTGCTGGAATATTTGTCATTGGAACAAATTGGAAACAAGGTGAATGTCTATAAACAGAGTAATGGTTGAATAGATTATGGTACATCCTTGCAGTGGAATATTATGTTTCATTAAAAAGTGTAGATTGGATCATTTTCAGTTAACTTGGGAAGATTTTCAAGTGAAAAGAACAAGAAAATATAAATAAGAAGGTATTAATAGTCTCAGTTTTAGGAAACAAACACTGACCAAAAATTTCTCAAATCCCTACATGGGTGGCTAAGTCTGGGTATGTTATTCTTTTGGCATAGAGAAGGTTATGGAAATCACACAGCAGGATGCTAACATTGACAGGTGATGTTGAGTACTCACGATGAGCTTGGACTTTGAAGTCAAACATCCTACATTCAAATCCTGGCTATGCAATTTAGTAGCTGTGTGGCTTTGGAGAACATACTTATTTTTTTTAATGCTCCAAGTTTTGAGGCACCTGGGTGGCTCAGTTAGTTGAGTGTCTGACTCTTGATTTCAGTTCAGGTTATGTGATCTCATGGGTTGTGAGATCGAGCCCTACATCAGGCTCTGCGCTCAGTGGGGAGTCTGCCTAAGATTCTCTCTCTCCATCTCTTTCTGCCCCCGCCCTCCTCCCCTCCCCGCCACTCGTGTGCGCTCTCTCTCTCTCAAATAAATAAAATAAGTCTTTAGAAAAAAACAATGCCTCAGTTTTCTTTTCTGTAAAAGAAAGATGATGTTAGAATCTACCTCACTGGATTGTATTAAATGAATTTATGTATATATCACTTAAAATCATGTTGGTCGCATCGTTAGCACTATGGCTTACATAAGTTTGGGTAAGAGAAGGAGGAGAAAAGGAGAAGAGAAGAAAAAAAAAAAACGGGAAAAAAAAAATCACCACAGAAGGGAAAGAAATCAGAGTCCTCTTTTGAAATGGTTGGTTTCTCTGGGTGTCCAAGTTGGTTACCTAACCACAGCTTACTGAGGCATGGGAGAGAGGCTTACCTGAAGAGTAGACTAGAGCTGGCCTCTCAGAGCACTTCTTAACTGACCCTTTAACCCAAATTCACTGGATGATTACTTAATGATCCTGTCCACTGTGGCTGTGCAAAAGGTTTTTTTCCCCTTAAACATCATTAATAATTGCCCTTGCTCTGTTTTTGGTCATGGGCAAGGGATTGGTGGGAAGGGGGAAGGGGATAGAATTTACTTCAATCTGATGTTTTCATTTCCTTCTTCATAGAACCTATGCTGAAGTCTGACCACTGCCATTTTTTAGGAGACAGTTCTCCATGGATCTGTAACTGTTGAGAAGAGGCACTGACAACTTTTTTCCCTCCAAATTCTTTTCAAGGTTGTTTGTACAACAAACAACCTGAGAAGGCAGAGACACTGTCTTCTTTGGCAAAGGGAAGATTTGTTTTCTATCTAGTATAATAGAGATAGTATTGCCCTCTGGGGTAGGAAGCAGGTTTGCTTCTAGCTCATTATTAAATATTAGGGGTTTCCTAAGTTTGATGACACAAACCCTCTGTCTATGTAGCAATCAATGCACTTGGGGATAAGAGAATTAATGTAAGCAGGAAGCTCATGCTGCTTACTGTACCATGAGTGATCAAGTTCTCTGTCTCTGACCCGGGATTCTCACGTCCTCTGCCAGCATCTATGAAACTGTATCAGGCTAAGTTATTAACCTGGAAGTAGGGTAAAATCTTAGACCTTTCACAGTTGTTGACATAATTCACTATAACACATTTTCCTACTTTGAGATGAGATAATGTAGGTGAAGTGCTCATGTATATAGACAAACTATAATGAACAGCTTTAAGATTGTAATGAGGTAGAGAAAAGTACATTTACCGGTTTTCTCAAGAAAAGTGTGGTTCATATTTTGAAGGAATAAGTTGAATTTTGGAAACATTTGAATTCTTGCAATGTTGTGATGGACAGTGATATTCCCTGAGGTATGCTTAATTTTTAGTAAGTGGAGTATTCCCTCAACTCAGACTCCAAATGGCTGCACCTAACTACAAGGGAGACGATCTTTGGATAGGTAAGATGTCTCACACAAACCTGTCTTACTATGGAAAGACAGGAGAATGGGTGTTAGAGTACAGTTGGCAATCAGCCAGAATTTACTTGCTTTTGAGTCTGGCCCTGGCCTGACAGGCTTAAAAATATCATTTGTAAGTGGATCAGGAACAAATTTACCTCAAGGGGCAGACTCACACAGAACAAACTAATAGAGGTTGATGAATAAAATCTAAAAAGCCAATCTATTAATTTACATCGAGAAATGAATGTGTTGAGAGGATCCAGAAATCACGTTTGCTGATCAATATATTTTCTTCCTGTGGTGAATCTTACCACAAGGGCAAATTATGGTCAGAAGGTTGCTCAGTGAGCCTGAGACAGGACCAAGGAGCGGCAGGTAAATGATCTTTGGGCTGAATCTCTAATTGGTGGGTCGGTTGAGATGCCCTGTGCTTGGGGCCACTGGACCCCAGTGCATAAGATACACTTCAATCTTCAGATGCTGAATTCTCTTCTTAGAGATCTTCTTGACAATTCTTTGTTTATCTCTTTCAGTTTTTCAGAGAGATTAACATGCAGCTCTACTTGAATATTCTTAGTTACAATTCCAGTCCATTTCTGTTTTCCTAAGGGCTTGTACTCAGCTCACTTTGATTTATTGTGACTCATTTCTACAAATGGATGATTTCATCCCTTGCATTTTTAGTCAGCTATGACTTGATGGTCTTGGGAGTGGGGAAGGGAGAGTGCTATTAGCAGGAGAAACTACCTTTGGGACCTAGAAAAATAATTATTTACATATTCTCTGACTTCAAGGAATTTACTGCTTGTTTGTAAAGATCAGAGTTACAAATAAAACCAGTATAGAAAATTTTCTAGGAAATGTAATTGATATAATAACTGTGAAAGTCATGACATTTATTTAGCAGAAGGCAATATACAAGCATTCCATTTTAATCTGAAGTCCCTAATGAAGGTTAATCAAGGAGGAGAGACTTTCAGTAAGTGTGTGTGTGTGTATATATATAGATATATATATAATAAAATATAAATAAAAGCAAATACACACAATGTACATTTTTGGTTTGTGGAGAGATGTGGCTACTTACTACTCACTGGCCGTATCCTTAAGACAGTGAGAAATTTTTGTATAAAAAGGAGAAAATTCAGAGGTAGAAAGACCAGGGGATCATCTGTGAACAGCTGGAATTGACATGTGGAACTTTCTTAAAATTATAATAGGAAATTGGGAGAAAAGGGTTACACATTTTATGAGGCCTTAAAGTTATGAGGGAAAGAGAGTATGCACTTAACTGTATATATGAGAAACTTGATTTTCATTGAAATGATAATTTTAGCAAGCACTTAGAGAGTGCTTACATTGGTCAAAGACTTTTCACATTTTGTCACAGTTTATCCTTATAACCCCTCTTTGAAACAGGTTTATTTTATATACAAAGAAACCAATGCTTAGAAATGTTAAATTCTTTCAGTATCCAGCAATTATTTTCTGGACCAGGCATGATTCTGGGTGCGAGGAATACCTCAGTGACCAAGACAGACCAGGTGCTTATTTTGTGGAGCTTGGATTCTGGAGCACTGTAAAAAGACAGAGCAGTGTCTCAAACTCAGGGCAGTCTGAGGCAAAAAGCTATGAATTAAAGCAATAAACTGCTCTACCTCCATGGAATAATAAGCTCCTTTTTAAAGGCAAAGTTGAATATTTTAATCATGTTTTGTTGTTCCAATGAAATGAAAAACCACATTTCCCTGTAACAGCCAGTCAAAATGAACGAACATGAATGAAATCTGACATACCTCCAAGGTCTGGGGAAATCGATTCCAGAAGTAGCAAATGTGTATAGGGTGACATTTCTTTCCAAGTGATCCACTGCTCTGCCATGTCTTTTGGTTCTTTTATAATGAAGTTCACTGGAGGTAGTCTTTCTTCTATGTGTAATTCATATTGAGTGTAATCCTATTTATAACAATTTCTTTCTTTATCTCTAGTGACTGTTTTTAAAGAGGGCTGCACTGCAAAAAGCAGTTAGAAACTCCTCATAAGTAAGGATCTGCATGCACAAATAATCATTTAAATTGTTGTATACAGCTTAAATCCCCAAATGCATCTCTCCAGTATGTTAGCTTTCCTGTAATATTTTCAAGAAACATGCCACCTTAAGAGAGAAATTTACTTTAACTAGAAAACTATCTATTCATCTAAGAACAAATGATCTTGAACTAAAGTTTATATTGAAATGTAGGTATAGTGGTTTATTTATTTTGAGAATTGTATTTTTATGTCTTAGGAGTTTGGTTTTTTTTTTTTTTTGAGAGGAGGTTTTTTGTTTTTTACAGTTCATTACAAAAGTGAAGCAACCACTTTCTTGATTATATTACTTGTGAATGTTTTTATACTTCTAAAACCTAAGTTGGCATTTTAAGGAATATTGAACTTTAGCATTATCTTCATGTTCTTGAATATATAAACAAGTTTTTGTGCATTGTATTTCCCTAGGACCTAGTAACTTAGATTTTCTACATATAAACCTGTTGAAAATGAAAATTTCAATCAAACTAGTGTTTTGACATCACTACTTTTTACACAAGTATTAAGTACTGAGATGTAGATTGAATTATATGCATTCATTTTTTTGTTGTTGTTATAAAAGAATTTGACTTCCCCCAAGGGAATCCAGAATTTCCTAATCTGTCAGCAAAAAAATCTTCACAAGTGTATTTACTTATTGAGTTCCACAGTTCTGAATTGTTCTCCAAGTGTGTGTGTGTGATATTCCTCTAAATTAAACTTCTTTATTTTTTGATGTCTAAGATCCGTAATGATTCTAAGGAGCATCAAAACATTAGCCCACAGAAAGTCAATCTGAGATAAAAAGGAATCATTTTAGTTTTCTCAATGAAATTATATTTGGAGTATCTGTATATTTGTGAATGTACAATTTTGGGAGGAGAGAATTAATAGCTCACTATGTTCTCAAAAGGATTCCTAACCCCAAAATGTCAGACACGAAAATCCAGACAAATCAAACTTTAAGAGCTTTCTCTTCTGCTTTCCTCAACAATATATAAATCCAGTTAAAGTGAATATCAGGTGCAATCTTTAGTGGCAAAGAGGAGCTGTAGATGAGGGAAACGAGGAGAGAAAGGGAACTTATTGCTAAGCAGCTAACCTCAATTTTGCCTGATATTGGGACAGATTGCAGGGGTTGAGTATATGTATGTGGGTGCTTGAAATCTTTTGGGACTAACTCCTGATGCTTTTTCCTGAATTCCAGGAACTCAGGTCTCTTTAGTGGAGGACATTAACCACAATGAGAACTTCCGTTTTCATGGTCTAGGACAGGGTGAGAACTTGTGATCCCAAAACTGAGAAAACACTGAGCGCTCATGTGGTCCACAGGATGACCAATACTATATCATAAAAAGTGGATCCAGCCCATGTTTTTGAAAGACCATGTTCTTTGGGGGGTAACAACCTTGATTCAAATAACCAGATATGCAGGCTTAATATCTTTTAGCTTTAATTTTCGTGTATGTTTAGCAGGCAAAATCATATCTACTTTGAAGATTTATAGTTAGAATTAAATAATATGATGTATGGAAGGGAACTAGCACACCTCCCAGGATCTAAAATTGTGACTTTACATTTCTTCCTAATCCTTACATGTTACATTTTTTTAGTATTTAAAGTATAAGGCTGGTTTAAACACAAACAAACAAAAAGACTGCTTTTATCTCTTAATACTGAATCAGTGTGGATAATTGAGAAATTTGGGAAATCTGCAGTGACCATATTGCTATGGTGTAGTATTAAAATTAATCAATTTCCATCTGTCTTTGTTTGATGATACCACTTGATCAGACATCACATATTATTTCTGAAGAGCATCTCCTGCTGCTGGTTTTATTGCTTGCCCAAGAGAGATAATATTTCCTTTGGAAATATGAATGACCTGGTTAGAAAAAATGATTTGCTTGTAGCTGATTCTATAGGACAAGCTATAGGATAACCAAATGTTTTTGAATTGCTGAAGTCTAGCAAGAGAAAAAAAAATTGTTTTTGATATACATATTCTTATATAGGGAAACATTTGTCTTACTAAAAAACTTTGCCAAATAATAATTATTAGCAACTTCAAAAAGATGCACAGGGTTTACTGCTTCTTTTAGCAACTAAAACATCTGCTCACTTGTATGAGAATTCATTCATTCACTCATTCACTTAAGCAATATTTATTGAGTATCTACAAGATATGAGTCACTACCATTATCTTCTTGGTTTTTTTAGAGTAGTATTTGGAAGAATCTAAATTGGAATATTGATAACTGAAGATTTTATATATATATGTACTATATATAATACAGTATATACAGTATACAGTATATACTAAACTATATATATAAACTCTATATATAGTGTGAATAGGTATACATGAGTGTATATATACATATATATATACACTCAACTGATTTCAGTTCAATTCAGTTTGCCACATTGAATTGGAAAATTGCTAGATGTGTGGATAGCAGCCCCTTTTTCATGCAATATTTAGTAAAACAGACAAATATACAACATTGTATATAAATTGTGAAATATATGTGCAAATGGACAAGGACTGAAAAGAAGCTTGAAAAATGAAAGCAGTTATTATGGTAAGATGGCAGAAATTTTAAGGTATTTTTCTTAGTTTTAAAATTTGTCAATAATGGCATTCTGAGTTGAATTGTGTCCTCTCAAAATTCTTAATTTGAAATCCTAACCCTGTGAACCTTAAAACTACACTTGATGTGGAGATAGGATCTTTAAAGAGATAATTAAGTTAAAATGAGGTAATTAGGTTGGGCTCTAATTCAGTGTGACCAGTGTCCTTGTAAGAAGAGGAAATTGACATAGACATATACAGAGGGAAGACTATGTGAAGACATAGGTAGAAGACTGCCATCTACAAGCCAATAAGAGAGACCTCAGAAGAAACTAATTCTGGGGCGCCTGGGTGGCTCAGTTGGTTAAGCAACTGCCTTCGGCTCAGGTCATGATCCTGGAGTCCCAGGATTGAGTCCCGCATCGGGCTCCCTGCTCAGCAGGGAGTCTGCTTCTCCCTCTGACCCTCCCCCCCATCTCGTGCTCTCTTTCTTTCATTCTCTCTCTCTCGAATAAATAAATAAAATCTTTAAAAAAAAAAAAAAGAAGAAACTAATTCTGCCGTCACCTTGATCTCGGTCTTCTAGCCTCCAGAAACCACGAGAAAATACATTTCTGTTATTTGAACCACTCCATCTGTGGTACTTTGTTATAGCAACCCTAGCAAACTAATACAAATGATATGGAAAAATCTTGGAAAAGATCTTTTACACTGTTTACCAGGTGTCAACATCCCTGAGTTTCACTGCTAATTCTCCCATTTACTTATTCTGTGACGTGCAAGTCACACATAGCTTTGATTAACATCAACTTACCTGTGAATTAGTAAGAGTATCCTTTTCATTTATGTCATGTGATGGTTCTAAGGATCAAGTGGTATTATGATTTGCAAACTTGTTGTAGGCCATTAAGAACCATGCATAGATGAGAGATATTGACTTGGTAAAAGATAGTGTTTTTGAATTTCACAATCTATGCCCAAGTCAGTAATTCTATGGAATGACAGTTTCAGGAAAGTCAAGGGTCTCTAGTGGGCTAATAAACATTCATTTTTCATCTTATAATTGAAATAAAAATGGCACCCCAATTAATGATTTATTTAATTATGATTTTCCTGTTCATGGACGTTCATATTTGGTCAGTGACAATATAGCTTCAAGAATGAGACATTTTACTCCAAAGGAGTTCTCTTGTTCACCTCAACCATCCCCATCTTCAAGCAAGATGCAATCTAAGTATTCTAGGCAGAATGGCGTTTATTTTATTAACAAAAAATAAGGAAAAACAACTATTAAAAAAACACCATTACAGAGTAAAGCCAACTTTAGTTTGGACTGCACTTCCTGCACAAATATGGAACACAAATGACATGTGCAAGAAGTTTTATGAAGTCCAAGAAGGAGAGAGACAACTGAAGAGCTTGCTGGAAGTGTTTGGTCAGTTGATTGAAGTGATAAAGGATAAGGGAGTACTGTGCAAACTAAAATGATGTCTCAGTTGTAGATAAAGGATAAGTGACCCAGGGCAAAATTAACCCGATTTGAATACTGAACCCAAATCAGAGTGGGTAACCTGATCACTTTCTTTGTATGCATTTCTCTCTTAATCTTATATTTTCTCTTTTATTCTCCCTCTGGCATCTCTGCTTTTTTATTTGAGAACTCTGCAATTGACCTTCATGACTTCATTTTCCAATTCACATGAACTATCACAAATTGAAAGACTTGCATCTGAACTTTAGCTGACAGGGAAGAACATTTTTACTTTAGTAATTCAAGGAGAACTGGCTGTTACTAATGAAATATAGTCACCGAAAGAGAGATTTCAACCCTAAAAGCAAGTCAGGTGGACCCAGAAAGTAACTTTTTTCAAACCAGTAAGCTTACAGAGGATGCTTTTGCAAACTAAACATTACTGTTCCCAGAAATTAAGTGGCCTATTAGTGATTTGCAATTTACTTGATAAAGGCTATTAAATAGATAAGATCAGGAAGTCAAGAAATCATCGAAGGCAGGTAAATGGAAGTCTAATGCCAAATAAATGTATTATCATAGGTATCAACTTGGATAAATCTTAAAAGGATACAGTTGACTGAGAAAAGCAAGTTGTGAAATGATATATATGATATGATTATATTTTTGAAAATATTTAATACATAAAATACTTTGAAACATCACATGTACATTTGTGGTAAACAATATGCATGGAAATAATAACATAAATGTTAGGTACTGATTACTTCAGGGAAGAGAGGATTGAGGGCAAGTGAAGCATTAGATGTATTTTTAACTTCTTTTGTACAGGAGTATTAATATTTTATTGAAAATCTAAAAAATCCTAATATTGTTAATCTCAGAGCTAGTAATGAACACTACCAATGAACCTTACAGAGTTAGACAACTTGTGCGTTTTGATACATTCTTAATTACGGTACAAAAAATCATTAAGAAACTTGTAAAATCAAATATAAAACATTTTCTATAAAAGACTGTGGACTAGTTCATATGCCAAAGTGTGATAAAATGGTTTGTGAGTAATGCACTGTATAGTATCTTCTTCTTAGTGATATAATGTAAAGCCTCCCATAAGAAAGCCGGACTTTTCTCCCAAACTTATTTTATATTATAAACCCATGGTGTTATTTATTTATTTATTTATTATTTTTTTTTAGAGTGTCCCACAATGAATTTTACTTTATTTATTTATTTATTTATTTGATGAGTTTTCACTCTTGCCATGGCTTTCTTTTCTTTTTTTTTTAATTTTATTTTATTATGTTATGTTAATCACCATACATTACATCATTAGTTTTTGATGTAGTGTTCCATGATTCATTGTTTGTGCATAACACCCAATGCTCCATGCAGAACGTGCCCTCTTTAATACCCACCACCAGGCTAACCCATCCCCCCACCCCCTCCCCTCTAGAACCTTCAGTTTGTTTCTCAGAGTCCATAGTCTCTCATGGTTTGTCTCCCCCTCCAATTCCCCCCCCTTCATTTTTCCTTTCCTACTATCTTCTTCTTTTTTTTTTTTAACATATAATGTATTATTTGTTTCAGAGGTACAGGTCTGTGATTCAACGGTCTTACACAATTCACAGCGCTCACCATAGCACATACCCTCCCCAATGTCTATCACCCAGCCACCTCATCCCTCCCACCCCCCACCATGATGATGGCCAGATTAGTTAAAAAATAAGGGTGATTTTTAACTAATCTGGCCATCATCATTTCTGCTCTCACTCCCATTCTAAAGTCATGAGGAAGGTAGGAGGGTTCTGTCCCACAAACCAAATATCATCTTATATTGTCACCATATTTCTATTGAAAAAAGATTTAACTTCTCACTAAGCAACTTAATCCTGTTGCAATAAGACCTTATGCTATGCTCATTATTCTAGTTATCCTAGGAAAAGTTATTTCCAACCAAGAACAAGATATTTTGACTTTCCAAAGGCAGAGAGGTGTCTTCTGATTCCATTTTTAGAAATAAATAGGATTCAAATGAAAACTGGCATCTGGAAAAAACTACAACACTGGTTTTTAACCCATTTCAGGAAATAAACATTAGAAAGAGACTTTTAACATTTCTGACACATTCTGAATGTGATCATTTAGGCAACTAAATAAATACTGACACTTCTCTGGAGACACTTAACCTTTGTCTAAAATACTTCCCCATCACCAAGATGCATTCTTATTTCTTAAAAGAAATCTGAAGCAAATATGGTAACATATTTTCTTATGTTAAATCTAGGTAATAGTTTCATGGATATCTTTTTTATTATTTTCTGGATGTTTGGAATATTTTCAAAATAAAACTAGAGTCTCCACAATTTGGGGGTTTTGTGGTGCAGTTTGCAGTATATATCCATTAGTATATAGGTTTGTCTGTTTTTAAAAAGGCAAAAGAACCATACCCAAATAGTCTCTTCTGTACATTTGGGCATGCTATCTGCAAGTGATATGCATTGTTTAAAGTGAAGTGACACAATAGAGCAGGAATGGTAAGAGCATGAGCTCTGGAATCTGACAGACCTAGTATTGAGTTCCAACTTCAACGTTTTGCATTGGTGGTATAGTGGTTAGCATAGCTGCCTTCCAACTTCAACGTTTAATAGCTTGGGAAAATAGTTTAACTTCTTTAAGCCTCAGTATATGGAAATACAGTTAACCCTTGAACCATGTGGAGGTTTATGGGCAGTCAAAAATCTGCCTATAACTTTTGACTCTGCCCAAATGTAACTACTGATAGCCTACTGTTGACTGGGAACCTTATTGATAACATAAACAGTTGATTAACACATATTTTGTATTTTTATGTATTATATATGATATTCTTACAATAAAGTAAGCTAGAGAAAAGAAAATATTATTAAGAAAATCATAAGAGAAAATACATTTACAATGCTGTACTGAATTTATTGAAAAAACCCACTTAGAATTGGACCCCCATAGTTCAAACCCATGTTGTTCAAGGGTCAACCGTAAAGCTACCTACCACATGGTATAGTTGTAAGAACTGAATGTGACAATACAGGTCAAATGTTCCAGTGAAGTGACTGCTGGTACAGAGTCAACAGTAACTGGTAGCTATCACTGAGTCTATCAATGTCATCATCATTTTTTGCTTGGTTTTATATATTTTTAGAGGGATACTCCGTTTTTATTTTTTTATTTTTTAAATTTTTTATTGTTATGTTAATCACCATACATTACATCATTAATTTTTGATGTAGTGGGGATACTCCATTTTTAAAATAACTTAGTGGTGTTTTGTTTTTGGTAAAATGCTAACACTGGAGATTGATGATAGTTGGTTAATCTCAATAAGCTCTCTACAAAAGATGATTCCTGACCTACTTATTTTTGTGATGACCCTTTTTGCTTCATGTTTATTTCTGCATGGTCAAATAATTGTTCCTTTCCAGATTTTTTCAGAAAAGATACAGCATTCTTCAGAGCATGTAGAAGAATGGCATTATAAAAAGAGTTCCTCAATAATTTTACCAGCATTTACATAGTGTTTGCATTATAGAGTTTCTCTAAAGATGATTAGAATTTTATGAATATAAATTTTGATAATAGTAGTCTTCAGGCTTGAGGGAATGTTTAACATTTTTATTTTAAAATGATTCCGAAAAGGTCAGTTGATTTGATCAATGTCACAAAATGAATTCTAGGTGGATCTAAGTCTAGAGCATAGGTCTTTTGACTCTTGTTGTTTTAATTAGACTATTAAAAAATATATGAAAATAAGATTTTATGTGAAAAAGTGAATTGTAGGCCACTATAACATCTTTTAAGAGAAATGTGTTCTTCAAGGAAATAAAAGGAGGACCAGGTGATAACACTATTCCAGAATTTTGTGTTATTTTATAGTTAGAGTGAAGAAATAGGATACAATTAATATGGATGAGAACATAAAAAAAATAGTGATATATAACAAATTTTCTATATAGGTTCATTTTAATTCTTAGATATGGGTCCTTATAAAGACATTCCCCCCAAACATAATGTACTTTAGGAAATCACTTAATATATTCATAATACATTTCATATATTAAATACATACTACATATAAATATATAATACAGTATTGCAATAAAATATATTACAAAATTATATATACATAAATATATTTAAAGTGGTAAAATTGCATTTGCTCAATAATGTCATGTTATTGGCAGAAGAGTTTGCAATAGTAGATGAAGAAGTAAGAAGCAAAGTGTATTGCTTATTTGGATGAATCATGAATTATTTTCTGAAATAAGAATTGACTCAAGGGTGCCTGGGTGGCTCCATGGGTTAAGCGTCTGCCTTTGGCTCAGGTCATGATCCCAGGGTCCTGGAATCAAGCCCCACATCAGGTTCCCTGCTCAGCAGGTAGTCTGTGCTCCCTCTCCCTCTGTTGCTCCCCCTGCTTGTGCTCTCTTGCTCTCTCTCTGTCAAATAAATAAATAAAATCTTTAAAAAAAAAAGAATTAACTCAAAACATGGTTCACCTATTAAAATGTAGTGTTCATCTATATTTTACAGGACACTTTACTAAATGACTGTGTATGAATCCAGAATATGCCAGTTTCAAATTGGACAGATATAATCCAGCATTCTGTTCAACAAAGAGAACAATATAATTATTCAAAAAATAACTTCAGGATATAGCTTTAGTCTAAGAAAATTTTGCAGGAGGAGAAAGACTTAAGTTTGGCATTGGAAAGGTAATTATATAGGAACTCACCCTGGTATGTTTAAATTGTCAAATGCTGATTTGATTACATTATATAACAGCTCATTAAAATGGCCCAAACGGAGGCACCTGGTGGCTTAGTCGGTTGAGCATCTGACTCTTGATCTTAGCTCAGGTCTTGATCTCAGGGTGGTGAGTTCAAGCCCCACATTGGGCTCCATGCTGGGTTTGGGGCCTACTTTAAAAATAAAATAAAATAAAAATAAAATAAAATAAAATACGCAAACAATGAATCATGGAACACTACATCAAAAACTAATGATGTAATGTGTGGAGATTAACATAACATAATAAAAAAATAATAATAAAATAAACTAAAATAAAATGGCCAGAATTTTGCATTAAGCTCGGCACTTTCTTCTTTCAGAAGTGATATCTTTTAAGCCAGTATCAAAGATTAAACCATGGAAGAAAAAAAATCACTGGTCTTGGTACTGTCTGCCTAGCACCTTTGCATCTCCCCACCTCCCTTGCTACACCTCCATTCAAGTTTGCTCTTCAGCAAACTTTGCTCTTTTTCCTGGCACAGTCGATTGGTCCAGGATGAGGCACCTGAAATAAGCTGTCTTCCTGCAGAAAGGAGAGGCATGCTTATCCAGACACTGAAGCTGGATTTGTATTTCACTGAATTTAAGATGCCCTTGTTTATAAGATGCACCATTATTTTATTTACCACTGAGGGGAAAATATGCTGTTAAACTCTGATGCCTGTTGTTTTACACTCATTGAAAAAGCTAGTTTAGTCTTTTTTATATACTGATTTTAAAAATCATATACTATTCTTATACATATATAAAAAGGAAAATATAAGTGAAATAAATTGGCTAAGGTATTCCTAATAATTCTTTCCATTCAAGCTGACTTTTTTGAGTCACTTTTTGACAGAGTTGTTGGTATCTGTTTTGTTTTCTCCAATACATTATCCTGTATTATCACAAGCAATGGTGATTCAGCATTTCTTGGAGTCTTTTAAGATTGTCTCTAGCTTTTTCTTTCAAGCTGCTGTGGACTCTCATTTTGCATATTTTGATACATACAGGCAGTCAATAATCACCATATTACAATTATTGCCTGGCAGTGATGAACATGAGTAGGCTAGTCACTACATCACAACTGCTGCTAGCAATTATAATATACATCTGGGATTTGGAAATGTTAATAGGTGAAATATTTATATCTTAATTAATGAAATATTATATATGAAGTTCAAGAGCTATTGCTGGCCATTTTTAAGTGTGAAGAAAAAGCTGGTTTATTGCAAGAAAGAAAAATGAAGCCATGGTTGAGGCAGAGGGAAGAGAAGCAGAATGAGTCCTAATGATACTCAAGCCCCTGTTCTCATACTACCTGGGGTCCAATGTCAACTTTGCTCTATTCTTGACTTGGTTGTTATATGAAATACTCTAGTGCCCCTCTAATAAATTCCTTTCATAGCTTAAGATAGTTTGCATTGAGCTTGGGTAACCTCTACCCAAAATAATCTCGTGAATATTGCTTAGGTAGTATTATGTCTACAACAAAACACTTTCTTTTCTTTTCTTTTCTTTTTTTTTAAATCTACTTATCTCTTGCAGGAGAAGAGACAAATGAGTTCACCAAAAGCTTACTCATAGTATTGTTCTTGAAAAATAAAATTTTAGGCAAAGGAGAGGGTTTTATTGTCAGGAAAGACATCTGTTGGAGGAATGGCAGTAGGAGTCTTGGTCAGGTTGTCTGGGCCACATCCTTGTGAAGCCAACCACAATATTGTGGTGCTAAAACTTTCAGACTTATTTGTTGGGTTACACTTAATCTCCACATTAGATAGAATAAGCGAAAGAGTTGGAATTCTACTGCTGTCACTGACCTGGAAATGAGGTGTGGTGTGACAAATTTAGTATAAATTATTTACCACAGGTTTGACTCAGAGGAGTGGATGGCTTTGAGAAAGACCTGTCATCCAATCAGTATATTCACTGTATTCAAGAAAACTTGGCAAAGGGCTGTTGAACAAACAGATACATTCTGTTAACAAAGCATTCTTTGTGGCCTCTTTCTGTCTTTCAGACATTCAAAGTTGATGCACATATGTCTGATATTTCTAGTAAATACTTTGATTTTTTGAGTATAACTAAAAAATTTTTTTGTGGAAAATTTTGCTGAGTTTATTTCCTTGAAAGTAAGAGAATTCTTTGTGTTCCACTTCTAGAAATGGAAAGCCACAATGTAAATGTTGGTTGAATAGGAGATTTTAGGGACCATTGTTTTCATGTGGGCAATACTAACTGTGTTACAAGTTGGCAGTCAATACCAAATGGATCACAAAGATGGTGAGGTCTAGTGATACACATATTCCAAGGTAGAACAAATATGATCTAAGATTTTTCCTTTGTGATCCTCAAAACTTCATCCTCTTTAGATTTTGATTGCTGCTTCTGTTAGATGTGGAACTAGGTCATGCTCTCTTAAAAGGAGATTTTCTGGATTAGTAAACTGTTGGTAAAATGTTTTTCCATCTTTGGGATAAAGGTATTGATAATGACAAAGAGCTATTAATAGTTGGCTAGTGCGAGTTCATTAATTTCCTTATGTGTATGTGCATGAACTGATTAGTTCAGAGATAAAGTATGTCTGTTGGTGCTCCTCTTTGCTCAGAAAAAAAGGTTTTCTTATTGCTAACATAATTAATTTGCAGTGAGTGGGGGATAATGTATAATTTAGATGAGGTATCTGGGGGAAGAAATGCTTTGTATCTGTGATACCTAATGTACCTGCTAAGCATATGATCCATGCCACTAAGATTTTAGAAAAATGCCAAACTGAAAATAACAATGGAGATAAAATATTTATAATGTATTTCTTTTCTCTTTTGTATTTCTCCAATTGAAACATTTGCTTATCACAACAATCATCAACAGATATGCCAAATTAATGTAATGGTAATATACTTCAAAACATGTTAATGTATTCCTAGAGGTGTGGGGGAATGAAGTAAATAGGAGCAGTGTCTCTCTTTTCTGTCTCATTTGAATTTTCCTTCTAATGACTTTAACCTTGAATTTCTTTTGATGAGACTTTACAGAGTGGCAGAGGTATACTTAGGCTATGGGTTAGACAGACCTGTGAACATTAGGTAAGTTATTGATCCTCCTGGCCTCACTTTCCAAACCTATAAAATACCTAACTTGCAGCAGTTTTGTAAAGACAAAATGATCTTGTTTGTGAAGCATTTAACACAGTGATGGCGTATAGAATGCTAAGGAAAAGGAAGTGCAGATTATTGTGATGGAAATAATAGTCAATGTGATGACTGAAGAAAGTATTCTCATTTTCCTGAGAAAATGAGGAAGGCAGCTTAGAATACTTCCACACTTAATTGTTTGCAAAAAGAAATCTAATCTCTTGGTCTTAATTTTTACTTATCCATCTGATGTAAAGACATCAAAAGACATTATTTTACATCAAAAGACTTTCTGTGCCATTCAACTCATGTAGTCCTGAAATTGGGTGTGTAATAAAAAAAAGTCCTCAATCACGAATCTTCACGTGAGTTTTTCTGAATTCCAGACAATGGAAGTTGTAGGATATGAGAGGTATTACTGAAAGAAAGGGCATCTGTTCTTTTTTATTTCCTCCAGGTCTTGCCTACCTCCCCAGAAATCAAGGGAGCCAGAAACTACCTCCCTCCCCCAGCTCCCCCACCACTGCCTGGCCCCTGGTTTAGCTAAATGGATATTCCAATCTGGGACCAAAATCAGGAACAAGAGACACAAGGAAAAAGGTCTAGTCTTTAGTTGTATTGTTCGAGCTGTCCAGTGGCAGATATGTCCATCAGGGACAGATTGAGGAGGGACAGCATTTGTGGTACAGGACAAGATGAGCAGCAATGAAAGCAGTAGCTGACTCTCTTTGCTCTGCCCATGGCTTTCACCTGTGGTCTAGCTGTCTCTGGTTCCTGCCGAATTTCTAGGCCTGGTTCTCCAATCTTTCTGTTGATTCTGACGGCTACGTGATATCCTTCAAATAAATTTTTTTTTTTACATTTATTTTATTTTGTTATGTTATGTTAATCACCATACATTACATCGTTAGTTTTTTTTTTTTTTAAGATTTTATTTATTTAACAGCGAGAACACAAGCAGAGAGAGAGAGAGGGAGAAGCAGGCTCCCTGCTGAGCAAGGGGCCCGATGTGGGACTCGATCCCAGCACCCTGGGATCATGACCTGGGTCAAAGGCAGCCGCTTAATTAACTGAGCCACCCAGGCGTCCCTACATCGTTAGTTTTTGATGTAGTGTTCCATGATTCATTGTTTTACTTCAAATAAATTTAAAAAAAAAAATTCTTTTAGCTAAGTGAGACAGAGTTAGTTTCTCTTATTTGCATGCAAGAGATTTCTAACTCAGGACAACCCATACATTTAGTAAGTGGTATCTTTTGAGATAGTCCATGTAGGAAATACTTTTCAATTAGCTTTTTGAGTTCCCTAACAACATCTGCTTTGTTATTTTGTGGTCAAAATTGGCTCTGATTTATTTGGGCTACATAAAAAATTGAATCCAAATTCAATTTGAGAGAAAAGCTAACTAAGGACATTGAATAGAACATGCTACTGGCTCAGATAGAAATTCCAAATAAGGGATTCCAAAATTGTTTTGGTACTAGCTGCACTGTCAAAATAAGTATAGAGCTTCTTCTGATGCCTATTTTTAAAGGTGACATTGGACTGGATGTTTTAATTCTCTCTCTCTCTCTCACACACACACATATACATACACAAGCACACACACACACATACACACACATTTTCTTTTCAAACCAGAAAGAGCATAAAAATTTTCTTGCCTGGATTCTTAGGAAATTTGGTGTTTATACCACTTCGAATGTGATAGGATTCTAGTGTGTTTCCTTAAAAACAACTAGAAGGTTTTGGAAAAAAAATAATGATTGTATCTAGTCTATATCCATTTACTTTGGTTACTATACTTTTTTTGTTTTGTTTTGTTTTGTTTTTGTTTTTGTTTTTTTTTTCTTAATGAGAACTTGAGAACATGTTTTAACTTTTCAGTGTCTGGCCTATATATTGAACACTCAAGTTATAAGTTCTCTTTTCAAAACCATCATGTAGCCACTTTGACTTATACAATAATAAATACTCGTAGCTGTGAGGACCAAATAGTTTCTTTTGAAAAGCATCAATTGTCATTATTATGTGAAGATATGTTTCTAATGTATGATAAGTTCATAGTAATATATGCACTTTCTCTCTTACCAAGCTGTGGTCACAAGTACTTTTGACATTGTCGAGGTTGTCCTGAAGTGGAATCTGTGAAACTGCTGCTGAGATGGAGACTCTGCTTCTTTCACCATACTCCTACTGCATTCTATTTCATCTTGGTAGATTGCATTATTGACTTTGATCTTCACTTCTTTTCTGTATCTACACCCTTAACCAAGGAACTTCAGCGTTTCCTCTCCTCCACCTCAAGGTGCTCAGAGTTGACTTTCTTAGCCCTTGCTTTGGCTTATGGGATGTGAGCAGATAGGAGCTTGGCGTGTGCTTGCTTGTTCTCCTGAACTAGTGCCACCACCAAGGGAAGAACATGCGTCGCTGGCCTGCTAGCCCAGGAAGAACATGCGTCGCTGGCCTGCTAGCCCAGGAAGAAGATAAAAGACACATGAGGCAGAGCTCCCATAGCTGACCTGCAAATTCAGGAGTGACAAATACATGTTAATTGTTTCATGCCACTGGGCTTTGGGGTTGGTTGTTACACACCATCATGTAGCAATCAATGGCTAACAATGTCCTGGGGATTTGAGCAGTTTGCAAGAAAAGGTCAAATTAAAAGCTAATGAAATTAGAAAATAATCTCTAGGGAATCTTTCAGTCTTGAAATCTAGAATCTAAGTAAAGTTCATCTTATACATCTGACATACAGGTGGTTATAAATTGAATGTATGGATACAACTGATTTCTATTATTCTATAACTATTCTAGATATGTTTTTGTTCCAGAATTTTGTCCCAGGATAAAATAAAAATGTGGAAATAATTAGAATATGGGTGATAGAGTTCATGTGGTAGAATAATCTAAGAAATTATTTACTTGAATAATTATACTTTTCTAAAATTATTCTAAGTAGCCAAAAAGCACAAGGGCAAGGAGAAATCTGAAGTGACAATTATATTATTATTTGCATGAGAAAACAATGCAAAGGATTATCTAATTTCATCAATTTTTGCTTCAAAATAAAATAGAAATTCTAACTTTTAAGCTTTATTACTTTTGTTATTCATTGTTATCAGATGAGGATCAAGTTCTTTTAATCTTAATATTTTCCATTTTAAAGAAAAGTTGTCTGTAAGATTCTTTCAGGTATCAATTCTTACATAACAGCTGCCTCTAAAAAACACTCTGATTACATTTACATTTTCCTCTCTTGAAATTAGTAAAAACAGCTTTAAATATTTTTACCATTTTAAACCTATACTTCTATTCTTAAATCTCTTAGTCATTTTTACTTTGTAAATAAACTCATTATCCTTTGGTAATTGTAACTTCTTTAAAAAGTTGAACTAAGGCGCCTGGGTGGCTCAGTCGGTTAAGCTCATGATCCCAGTGCCCTGGGATTTAGCCCCACCCGCATTATCGCATCATCTCATCATCGCATCATCTGGGCTTCCTGCTCAGTGGGGAGCCTGCTTCTTCCTCTGCCCCTCCCCCGCTTGTTCTCTGTCTCTCTCTCTCTCTCTCAAATAAATAAGTAAAATCTTAAAAAAAAAAGTAGAACTAAGTAGAGTTGCTAGAATGTGGGGGCAGCGAGGCCAGAGGTTTTGGTTTTCTTCACTGATGTTTGACCCTGCACACCTAGAACACTAATACTTAACAGGCACTCAGTGAATGTTTGTTGAACAAATATCATGGATCTTTCTCAGACTCCTCTAAAGACAGTTTAGTTTCTAAACTCATTTTTTGAAGGGCATTGTGCAGTGGTGTGCTGCACCACCCAATGTTTATTGGGACTGGCACCAGATTTTGTTGATTAAATGACTAAGAGTAGCTGAACAAAAGTCTGTTTTCTTCCAGGCTTCTGGATGCTTCACAAATGATAATGTACCAGAGAGTCACTGCTGTCTTTTTTCTGAACTTCTAATCCTCTACAACTCACCAGGTAGTTCTCTTTGGATGAATGGAGACATCGACTATCCAGTATCACCATCACCTAATTAGCTCATTCTTTAAAAAACTGTCCTCCCCCAAATCATAGATAATCTGCTGGAAAGAAGTTTAACTTTCTCTTCACTGTCTGACTGCATTTTAGACGAAAATGAGTCACTTTGTGGGAGGACTGTGAGGATTCGCAGCTGCTTACCATGATCCATTGAAGTTCTTCATGTTCTAGCCTTTATTCTAACTGCCTCCACATTGTGCATTCTATGGTTGCCTAATTAAATCTTGCACAAACTTCAAAGTGTAGTTCACACCTCATTTACACTATGAAGACGTCCCTGGCTGTTTTAGCTCTCATTAATAAGAATAACAATAAAAATAGTAGTAAATGCTGATTATTATGTACTAAACACTCTACTAAATATTTAAAATACAATATTTGATATTAACAATTTGTAACAACTCAGGAAACTGAGGCTCAGCGAGGTCATGTAACCTGCCTGAAGTCTCATGTAAGTAGCGATCAGGGATTACCATGGGAACCCCGCTATGTCCACACTAGGCTATGTGGCAGTAATTGGTCACCTTATCTTTTAGTGCAGTGCTGTCCAACAGAACTTTCTATGATGATGGGAATGTTCCATATTTGACCTGCCTAATACAGTGGTCACTAGCCACATGTGGCTTTTGGGCACTTAAAGTGTACCTAGTAAAACTGAGGAACTGAATTTGAATGTTACTAATTTTCATTAATTTAAATTTAAATAGTCATAAGTGACTAGTGATTGCTGTCTTACACTAGCGCTGCTCTAAATACTTACATACTGTCTTTTATATAAAAATTTGAGTGCGTACTTTTTCCAGATGCTATACTACGTTTGAGGATGTGAAGATAAAAATCAATGTCCTTTCTTCTTCCCCAGTTAGATTATGTCTTGTCTTGTCTTTTTTTCCTTCACACATTCTTGTTTGTCTTAAGCATAGAGTGTAGCCTTTATCAAAGTGCAATACAAGCAGCTCCTGCATCAGAAGGGTTTGAAGTGCTATTGAATCACAATCTCCTTAAATGAGAGGTCACAGGTGAGTTTTGGGCACGCTGGAGTCTGAGAACATCATGGGCATGGATTAGTTCAGTGCTGAGAACGGTCATTCAACAAATTTTGTTGGTACAGTTATGACATATTGAAGGCCCTGACCAAACTGGGAACATTGGCAGCTTTGTGCACATAGCAGGATTAATAGAAGGGAAAAAAATGAGTCAGATAAGTATGCTATGTATCTTGCAAATATATATGATTTTTGTTTTTATTCATCTGTTTACTCATTCAACAAATGTTATAGGCATCCACAATGTACTAGGAATTCTTTTACTTGCTATGGATAAGATACTCTAGTAACCAGAGATCTTGTCCTCATGGAGCTTAGATCCTACTGTGTGAGGGAGTATAGGGATGGTTGTGCAGAAAATGAACAAATAAACAAATATATAGTATTTCTGATGATAATTGCTATAGAAGAAAATATGGTATGGTAAAAGGGTTGAGGCATACTCGGGATGGGTATTTGGATGGGCTGTATTATAGAGGGTGGCCAGACAAGGCCTCGTTATAAGCAAAGACTTGAAGAAAGTGAGGGAGTGTGCCACTCAGGAGTGTTTGAGGTGAGGAAGGAGCAAAAACAAGTCTTGAGATGGGAGTGTAATTAATGTGTTGGGACACCTCAAGGAGCTCAATATGGTTGGGCAGTGAGAGTAGGATGGGTGCAGAAAGGGCCAGGGGAGCCTAGTTGGAGAAGTCAGAGAAGTTTTCAGGGGCTATATTTTGTAATGTCTAGTAAGGACTTTGCCTTTTACTTAGTGGATTTGAGTAGAGAACTGTCCTGATCTGAGAATGGGTTGAACATCGGTGGAAAAACCTACTCAAAATGAACTTATATAGCTTTCTAAATTCTTTTGAGAACTCGTCAACTACTTCTACTCCTTGTAGATACTATCTTGTGCATTTGTTTGAGAGTTTAATTTTGGTCTTAGGGAAATATAAACTGCTACTCCTTCAGCAGTTGGTGCATGAAGCATCAAAGGGGCAGGAAGGCTGTGCTGCTAATAAGAAAGAGAGAAAATCAAATTGAGGGCCTCAGAAGGATGTTCCAGGCAGAGATCTCTAAATGGCACAGGGACTCCCTTTCTAAGTGCCATTCCCTTGGATCTGGAGTTCTTTCTCTTAAGTAGTTTGTTTTGGTTTAAGAAACATTTATTTAGTATTTGATATTCGCCAGGCCTTGTCTTAAGGGTTTTACAATGGTTAGTAGAGGTAAAACTCCTTCTTGAATGGGAAACTGAACAAGGCAATCTTTAAGGTTCTACAGACTCATCTGTTCTGTGGTAAGAAATGTGGCAGCATTATATGATACATTTTTTTTGAGTGAATTGAAAGCCAAAAGATTGGACAAAACATTGCAGCTGGCATATTAAAATGTGCTTGAAATTCTGATTGGAAAAATTACTTTGAGCCAGAATTGAAGCTCTAGTTCTCCTAAAGACCCACTGTTATTACTATTAATGATTAGCTTTTGACCAGTGAATTACATGACAACTCAACTTTTTTGCCAACTCTCTCATTACTTGGTCCTGCTTGCACACCTGTCATAATCGGTGCTCCAAAACACAGTATAATTATAGGATTCAAGTGCTGCTTTCTGTCCAAACTCTTTAAGGCACTAAGCTTAGAGCCTTGAAAATGCTACCACCTTCTCTGAAGCAAAGAAAATGTCTCCTAATTGGGGCCTGACTTTTTCAAACAGAATAATTTGAAAAGAGAGGCCACACAAAAGAAATAATGAAGGTTATGATTAAGAGTCATAATAAAAATCTCTTAAAAAAATATCTGATTGTATATAGTACTGAATTTTCTGCCCCAAACAACAAAGATCTTGATGAATTAGTGCTCTGGGGACATAAAGGAAGCTGGCCTAACACAAAGTAAAAAATTGAAATGTACTTCTTTACTGAATGCCTCCAGAGTGTGTGTGAAGAAGGCTGTAGGAGATTTCAATGAATCAGAATGAGAGCAAAGAAATTCAGTAACTTAAGTTTCATTGATAGAATTAAATTGATGACAAAATGACTTTATTTTCCTGTTTCCGGCCTGTGGCTGGGTACTACTGAAATGATGACCCTTAGCATTGTCTGGTTTTGGCTCTAGCCCTTTTTGCTCTTTTCAATACCTTCCCTGTCTTTAATTAAAACCATGATTGCTTTGCTGCTGAAAGGTGATGTATTGAGTGGATCTGTGGTAGAGACTGCTAGTTATCCCCCAATATCCAGTCCTCTTCTTCCTTTCATCAATTAAATTCCCCGAGCGTTAGCTGATCCTATGTTTGCCCCTCCGGCATCTCCTCTTCTGGCCTGCTTTGTTGTTTGACATGACCACGCAACTCTCTGTTCAGTGAAATGTTAGAGGAAGCGATGTGTGCTATTTGAGGTCACGCCATAAGAGGAAACTGCTGGCCCTCTATTACCTTTTCCTCCTCTTTTCAGATGGAAACATAGATGTGAGAGTGGTGAGTCAGCTTTAGCTTCAAGTATGTGGATGAGGACAACACAGTAGGGATATCAGCCAGAGTTTAGACTGGGGAATAGAAACCACTGTCAGTATCCAAAGCAAAAAAGGATACAGTGAATTAAGTGCTTACAAAATAATCAGAAGGAGTGGCATAGTGGAAGTCAGAGAACCACCCCAGGACAGTTGGTTTTAAGTTCACATTATCGTACCTATGAGCAGCTGTTACTGTTGCTGTCCCCTTGGCTGCCTTACATTATTAAAGGGTAGTGTTTAGAATATGGCTTCTGCAAACACTCACATCTCTCTTGGAAATTGCTTGAGAGCCACTGCTGTATCCATGATTGTAATATACCCTCTGCCTCCCTTCTACCCTCCAAATCTTTCACGATTTGTGCATCTCATTGGCACAACCAACCTTCCATCTGGAACCCTAGCTGCGAGGGAGTATGGAAAGTGGAGTTACTTGTTTTCCAGCCATTGTGATAAGGATGTGAGGATGTACTCCAGATGTCAATAAACAAAATCTAGAACACCAAGATTCAATGACAACAAAATGGGAGTCTGGTACCTAGATCCTGTGGAGTATTCAGCCAGTCCTGGACTATACACCAAGAATTCAAATGAGAAAGAAATAAACTGTCACCTTGTTTCATCTATTTTTTGGGGTTTTCTGTCATCTATTTTTTTGTGACTTTATCTAATCTTAACTAATTCAAGTTTTCTTATCAGAAATAGGATGCTATAATCAACATGTAGTGTCAGATTAGTGTAAGTGTCCAGGTAACAATTGTAGGTTGGAAAGGTGGTGGCCCTATTATGTCATTTCAAACATTTGGGAATACCATCCCCAAAAGTCTCTTAAAAAGCAGCCGGTCTGCTTGCTTATCCTCAAAGCCTTATGGAAAATGGTAAGAATAATTTAAAATGTTGGGGTTCTTTTTGTTGCTTTCAACAAGCCATAGCAGTGAGATATTTACTTAGGATAGAGTTGGCCAAGGTACAAGTAGAGATAGAGGAAATATTGCTCTGCTAAACTCAACCATCTCTGCCTCCTGCTGGAATGCAAACTGAGAGGTTGGTAACTTAAGGCCTTGTGGGATTAAAATAGCCGATTGCTTCTATAACCCAAAATAAGGTAGCAACTTTATCATGATGTAAAGCAATTTCCAGGCCAACTATGACAGCAAACTAGTGGCAAAAATCAGTTCAAAGCTCCTATATTTGCTCTGAATTGTTATGGACTGAATTGTTTCCTTCAAATCCACATGTTGAAGCCCTAACCCCCAATGTGACTGTATTTGGAGATAGAACCTTTAAGGAGGTACCTGAGGTTAAATGAGGTCATATGGTTGGGACCCTAATCCTATAGGACTGATGTCCTTATAAGAGAGGAAGAGATACAGAGCTGTCTCTCCACATGGGCACAGAAGATAGGCTATGTGAGGACATGGTGAGATGACAGTCTGTAAACCAAGAAGATAGAGGTCTCATCAGAAAACAACCCCACTGGCATCTTGATCTTGGACTCTCAGTCTCCAGAACTGTGAGAAAATAAATATTTGTTGCTTGAGACATCCAGTCTGCGGTATTTTGTTATAGCAGCCTGAGCAGACTCATATACCTATTTTTTTTAGATATCCCCAAGGTAGCACCTTCATGGTCTGGCAATGGAAAGGAGAGGGATGGGCAGGGCTAGAACCTAATAATTAAAAGCCAGATTCTTTAGCCTTGAAATATATGCCTTCTAAGAATTTGTATTAAAAAAGAAACAAGAAGTTGTTCACACTTGGAGCTGACTAGAAGTGAATACTCTTTGAATGAATTGTAAATACTGACCATTGCACACCTCCATCCCAATCAATAAAAGCAAAAGCCTGTAATTGTTCAATCTCTAATGAAATCTTCAGGCCCATTGTACCAGTAGGCTGTGAAATCTGTACAGCCACCCCAAAGGTCAAACCCCGGTGCCTACCTTACATGTGAACATGGAATGAAATATAGCAGAGAACTCCTCAAGGAGAGAAGTGAGGGCCAAGACAATGGGCAAGGAAGTTGCCCGCAGAAAGCAAAACCAGGGTTGCCAAGTTACCTACTCAAGGCACTTACTTTGTTTTTAGAGAAGGGAGTCTCCATAATTCTTGGCCAGCAAGTTTTGATAATTGCTAAGGACCAGTGATGGCTCTGTTCTTCTAATTTTCCCCTTTTCCTAAGGGGAAATCCTATTCCTGCTTTACCATTGGAATAAAGAGGCAAATAATTTGTATTTTATTTTGTATGTTCTCAAACCATGACTTATCGTATCCAGACTTGATGCATCATACCACCCAGATAACCTGGACTTTGAGGTGGATGCCGAAACTGGATGGGACTCTGGCACTGGATTTCTTGGGGAGAGGCACAGTGTGTTCCAAATATGGGAGAAATGAATCTATAGGTTGCTAAAGAGGCAGAGTGTGTCAGAACCTTCTGGTTTCCCATTAGTAATGGTTTTTTCTTCCATTGCCCAAACCCTAATTTTTTGGCTCAGCACAACCCGACACTGACTGCATTTCCCAGTTTACCTGCTGTTATATATGGCTTTCTAACTAGGTTCTGGCCAATGGTACTTAAGCAGAAATGTAATGAAACTTCCTTAAAGATAATGCATATATGTCATTTGCCTCTTTTCCATCCCTTCCTCTATCATGTTGCTTGATGTATTAATAATTACCATCTTGGACCGCGAGAACTCATTTTTTTTCTCATTAATTATCCCTTTTTTTTTTATTATTTCCTGAAGAATCTTAGAATAGAGAAAACACAAAGATTAGCCTGTTGGCAACATTGTACAAGGTAAAATTTCCCCAAACTCAGAGAGATAACCACAATGTAGGATGTTCTTCTGAACTCAGAATAGGAGAAAAATTTCTTCATGTTGTTCTTCTGTTACCTTTCATTATAGTTGACACAAGAATCTTAGTTTTATGTATTCTGGAAATGATCATAAATTTTCACTTAGACACACAACTAGTATTTTATATCTGCCGTATAAAACATGATTTGTATTCCCTGAGAAGGAAGCAAAATAAATATAGAGAAAGGATTTACAAAATACTTCATTCAATTTTTTTCAATTAAGGAAGAAAGAATTCAATGTAACTATCTCAACCCCAGTTTATATTCTTTGTTTTTCTCCAGTTTCCCTTTTGCCATAAGCAATGAAAAGGATTAATTCTGTATAGTAATTTAAATAGAATTACTTGCTAAAAATCCTCTTCCAAGATCAGTGAAAGGGGATTAGTTTTAGCTGCCTTAATCAGAATATTTTTAAGAGAAAGCACATTAAGAAACAACTATTAACACTACAGGCACATCTATTTTGATGTCATTTGTAATATATATTTTCTCTTAATGTTATTTATAAACAATTATCTAGACTTTTTAGCCAAAGGTTTTGAATGGCAAAATATACTCCTGAATATACTAAGGTCCTCAATTTGTTCGATAGTATTCTATATCACTATATAGAATATATCCTTTTTGGGTAAAGCCAATGCATGAAGATTATTTCTTGGTTCGCCTCATAATCCTACAGTCCTTCATTTGGGGGGGAGACCAGGTGTCTGCCTAATGGTCATGATTTTCTTCCTTTCTGACAAAAGTTGCTCAAATTCTCCTGCTTATATTTGGAGCTGGTATTGTGGGTGTATATATATATATATATATATATATATATACCCTATTTTTGGGAATTAAGTATAACCTACCCAAAGAGAAAACCAGAATAGGTAGAAAATAAAGATGCCTGAAATGGAATCAGCACAGAGATATCTTCAGTGTATTTCTGGATTTATCCAGCATTTCTAAAAGAAAACTTAAAATATCAGGACATAAATGATAAAGAAACTACTGTTTCTTCTCTTACTCTTATGGGATTATATCTTGACAGCACTGGTTTTGATTTAACATCTCTTGTCCCAAACCACTACCTCTCATATCACAATTGACCCAGGGCTGTCATTTTTTATTGTTTACACTGAAGCTGAAACAGTTCTCATGAATCCATGCCTCTCAACAGAATCAGATAAATTATTAGGCTCTATGTATGTATTGGGCTGTGGGCTCACAAAAGTAGGGCTGTTAAGAAAAAGCCTAGCTTAGTTCTGGCTTTTCAAAACTAAGTTAGTGAATTGAACATTCAAAAAATAATGATGGAAATTACATTGTGTCTCGTATGGCACCTAGTGTCATGTATTTGCTTTGTGGCTTTTCTCAACAGGAAAATTGGGATTATGCTTTATGAAAATACTTTTTAGTAGGGAAAGAGTAAGCTCTCATTTATCCAAGATCATTTTATTGATGAGTGAGAATCCAGTTAAGCTGATTTCCTTTTCCTTACTTTGCACTCTAAACAGAGTTTGTGGCTGTGACCTTGTATTCCTGTTCTCTGGGAGAGAGCTAGAGAGAGAAACTTTGGTTCTGAGGTGGGCCACTTAACTTTTCAAGGACTTAAGTTCCCCATGATAAAATAGAGGTAATAATAGTACCTACTTTTGGGATAATTGTGAGGATTGAGTTAATTCATCTAAAGTGCTTAGGAAGGTCAATAGTACATAGTAAACTCTCAATGATTGTTTTGTATTATACAGATCTTATAAGGATCCTGTTCAGGGGGTACTCTCCACCTCATTTTATGAATGAAGGGGACTGACCTACAAAAAGGTGTGAGCAACTTATTCAAGTGTTACCACCATTAAGTGGTGGAACCAGATTTGGGATCCAGGCCTTTGGTTTCTTGACTCCAATTTCTCAAATGCTCCAGTATCTTACTGTGCTTATTACTAATTTTAGAACTCAACTAGAATTACTTTGTGAATGCCAATTCATAATTTGTTTTTATATTATACTTTCTAATTATTTATATACTGTGCACCAAAAGCAAAAAAAAAAAAAAAGGAAAAACAGACTTGTTCTTTACTTTGGTAGTAATTAAAATGGAATAATTACTTTTGGGGAATATTTATATTAACATAAAATACTGTGGTTTGTCATAGTGAGCTCATAAATACCTCAAGGTTAACCAGTCAGGTTTAAAAAATATAATTGAATTTTGATGCATGTATAAATAAATTAAAAAAAAAAACAGTATTATACCTTACTCAAACTTCTGTTCTTAAGGATAAAAAAGAAAATTCTGAACTCCAAACTGATTTAGTTTTGGACATTGTGATTTATTTATGTCACTTAAGTAATAATAACCAAAAAATGAACTAGGTGCTGAGCCTTCACATTTTTAAAACAAGTAAATATAACTACGTATGATATAGGCACCTCAGTAGACAGATTTCCAGTTAGGACTCTTCCTCTCAGCTATGCTAACAAAAACACAGGATTTGGGGAAAAAAAATTGTTCTTACATGCAAAGGAGAAATCACTAGTTAAGTGTAGCCATAGTTGATAAACTGCGGCTATCTAGCAGACACTGGTCAGTTGGAATTTACTGAGATCTCATTGTGCTATGAATTGCAAAAACATCCACCAAAACCATAATTTTTTTCTGTAAATCAGTTCAGGGGAAGGATATAAAGGAAATTCTTAAACTGTTTCTAAAACAATAAATATTTTCCAGAAATTTTAAAAGCTGAAGTACACTGTATTGATTATATATTAAACCAAACAACAAGAGGGGTTGAAGTTAATCAAGAAAAGTGAAGAAGCTAAGTTTTGGACCAAGTTTAAAAAAAATAGAAGCATCTCCCATTTATGAGCTCTATTTTTGTTTATAGATGGAAAGCCTTCCTTGAAAGATCTTCTAAAAGGGTGATTTGAGAAAGAAATTGTGTATCTATTAGTGCTTCCCTATCTGCTCTACCTTGTATTAAATATAAGAAGCTGTGTTTTGCCTTTCCCCTTAGACTGCGAGGCAGGAATCGTGCCTTCAGCCCCAGCACTCAACACAGTGTCAAGTAGAAACTGAAAATTCCACAGATCTTTGTGGGATCGGTTGTTGCATCTTAATCAATTCAGTTGTACCAGATATGGTGCAAGATAAATTGTTTATGTGGGGTGTGTGTGTTCGTGTGTTTGGGGCACCTATATAACAAGTAGGATACTCACTCCTTGTTGTAGGGTCAAAGAATGAAGTCCTAGCCACATAAATGGCATTTGGGCACTAAAGGAATCTCTGATTTCCTTCCTCATTGCCCAAGTGCTTCCTCAGCACTAATGGTGCAGTGGGGACAAGACGAACTGAGGAGTACCCGTACCTAAATTACCATTGGAGAAAGACTTGACCTGTATCTGGAAAGATCCTTGGGAGTGGCAGAGTGCAGACTGTGAGGCACAGGTGTTGCCCGCCCTGCACTGGCAGTAGCCCGTTTCCGACAGGCTGCTGCACTGGGCACCATCTGAGGCTCCCAGGTGGTCTTCAAGGACAGCCGGCACTGCAGCCAACTTGTTCTGCTGAGGTCAGGGAGAGGGCTTGGGCACACAACCAAGGATCCACAGAAGGTAAAAGTGAATTATTAGAGGGCCAGTGTTGGCATTTGGGAAAATGATTCCTGACTAGTGATAAAGAAATGATTAATTCTCTCAGGACAGTTGTGCTGTACCTAATTCTACTTTAAGGTCAGTGGGAACTTTAAGTGAATATTAAAGAGAAAAGGTTTTATTGCTAACACTTTTATATAATGTTTACTTAAACATTTACCATATGACTGAATCTCTGCACCTGGGGGTGTACAACTTCTATGGCCTCTCCCCACCTACATTTTCTTTGAAGTCTTAACAAAGACCCTGAGTAGCTATACAAACACAAGTTGAGACAGTCCTCAGGATGGTGACCTCCTGTATGTCTGTTTGTGCTGGGCTCTGCAACTTCAGACTCTTACAAGACTGTGGGAATTATTAAACCTAGGCCAGACATTCCAGCCTGGCCGGGTACAGCCTGGCCTGGTACAGAAATCTAGGGCAGACATTCCAGCCTGGCTTGGGTACAAAGTCTGAATAAAAAAGATGAGATCACATCATTACCTCCATGCCTACTTCCCTTTCTACCTTGTAATAACTCTCAATAGGCAAGATCTTCCTAATGACCTATTCTGCTTTTTTAATTGCATTTTCAGACTCTCCAGATGTGTCCTCTTTCCTTCATCCCAACACACAACACACACACACCCCTCCCCAACCCCTTAGACCTTGTTGTTTGTAATTTCTGCTTTAGGGCATACAAAATTTACATCTTTAAGCTCTTCAAACAATGGTTACTCTTCTATGCCTCAACATAAATGGTTCTGAGATTCATATTTTTTACACTTTAGTATCTCTGAAATAGGAATACATATTAAATCTATGCTATTTTATAAGTATGATTGGTAACTTTAAAAAAATAATTTCTTTGTAGTACATAAAAAATGGTATGTCTTAGCCTTGAGGACACCATACATTAGATGACATATGGTAGTTCTCCTGAGAATGCTGTTATCACCTTTTCTTGAGTAGAGGACTTTCACTTTTTTATATGCCTCCCTAAGTGCCTTGCCCCCTTGCTGGTGAGTTTAGTTTCTTTGAGGTCTGCACTACCCTGCGTAACCTCTACCATCCTACAGGATCCCTCTACATAAATTTATTTATACTAAATCTGTTTGCAACTCTAGCCTGAGTATTGGTTTTCATGGATGTACCATCTCCTATTGACCTATTTATCCCCTTTTAAGTAAAATAAAGTTTGGTAAAATTGGGAGAAACAAAAATGTATGTTCTGAAAATCAGTTACTTGAGAAATGAGATGGCACTGAGTGGAAAAATCTCCTTCCTGGTAAATATCAGCAGCAGGTTTTTTTTGTTCCTAACATGGCTCTTCTGTCACCAGAATTAAGGACAATTGTGTCTGTTGTATTTGTAGATCTGAATAAAAATAAAATTAATCTGTAAATTATAACATTTTCATATACATTATTACTTATATCCCAATGGAAGTTTTGTAAGAATTTACTCTGCTCATTTGTGATAATAAGCTTGATGCATTTGCTCTTTTGATTTCTGTTTGTTTTTGTTTTTGTTTCTCCTGATGATTCCTATATAATCTTGGGCTTGCCAAAGCACTGTGAATATGTTAAGAGGAAGCTTTAGAAGCAATACTATAATCCTTTTGGAAGACCTACTAAAAATTATTATGACATCAGATCTTTAATTTTCAGGCTCTCTTCTTATTTTCTCTAATGCCTTATGAGGGTGATTGAAACATGTAGCTTGGGGCGCCTGGGTGGCTCAGATGGTTAAGCGTCTGCCTTCGGCTCAGGTCATGATCCTGGAGTCCCGGGATCGAGTCCTGCATCGGGTTCCCTGCTAGGTGGGGAGCCTGCTTCTCCCTCTGCCTCTGCCTCTCTCTCTCTCTCTCTCTGACTCTCATGAATAGATTAAAAAAAAAAAAAGAAGAAACATGCAGCTTATTTTAATGAGAATGTTTGTATATGGTGCATAGAACAAATTTTTAAATGGATATTAACCCAAACTATTATATTTATCAATAGAAATACATCATTGGAAAACTCAGTACTAACCCACATATGGAAAGAATTAGACAAATATAGTCAATAAAAATACTTCCTTACAAATCAATGACTATTGTATTTGCATTATGGAATATTTATTTAGAGTTTCAGCTTTCTTCAAAACAAAACGTTTTCTGAAAGGAAAAAAGCAAAGAACACTACTTGTCTTTCAACTGTTTAACTCTTGATATATAAACACATATACATACATGTAGAACATTAGTTAGTATATACATAGCTAAAATGTTTATATACTGATATTGGAAAGCATAAAACATTTCTGCTTGGTTGGCCAACTTTCTGTGTACCATCAAACTAAAGATTATATCAATATATCAATGGTTAATATTTTATATTTTTAAAGTATAACATGAACTTTATTGTGTTCTTTCTTGTGCTTGTCTTTGCAAGTGATGGAGATGATGGCTTTTCCTATGCTGAATTGTCTTGATGTCAACCAGAATATTCTTGAGTCAGTTTTCCTCACCCTCATCATGCTCTGTAGGCCATATCTCTAGGTCCAGTGATCTGGAAAGTGAGATCTCTAGTATTGATGAGGGCACAGTTCATAATCCCTTGGCAACCACTCTGTCTTGAGCAACATGGAAACTTTGTGACAGCATCACATGCTCAGAAAAATTTTCACAGAAGTTGGCAGCTCCTCTGACAGTACTTCAGTTAAAACTTGGATAGTGCATTAGGAAAAAATCTGTTAACATCAGAAAGATGAAAGAGAGTGCTATATTAATTTCCTTGGGGTTACTGCTGTTGCAATTCAAGATCCTTTTGAAGTGTAGAATCTAGAGGCTTACTATCTTTGAGTACAGAACATTTTTCTGAATTAGCATTGTTTTCAACATTTTATATTTTTTAAAAATGTACTTGAGTTTTCCTGATATTTCCTTATTAAAATTATATTTCTAATTTTTGGTTGTTCTTTTTTTCCCCTTGAGTTAAATACATTTTTAAATTTATAATGATTTTTCAGTGATTTATTTTTCTTCCAAAGAATAACATATCGAATTGTTTCCTGCCTAATCACAGGGATGAATAATAGGATATAGAGCGTTTTATTTGGTAAATTACAAATCTAGCTCACATCCACGCTAGGCTTGTAATGATCAAAACCAGTTACTGATGGATGGTTTTTTTTTCAGTTGTATTAGAAAAAGATTGGTAAAATCAGACCATTTTTTACTTTAATGGTCTATGAAATGACAAAGCAAGAATATTGAAATACTGACTTCAGTATTGGTGTCTTGAAAGGAAAAACATTGTAATGACTTTATTTTGTTTGTTTTTTGTGTGTTTTTTTTGTTTTGTTTTGTTTTGTTGTTTTGTTTTGTAATGACTTTAGATTGCACTTAATTCTTATGATGATGTGATCCATTCAGATCAGGGTTTAGGGCTGTTTTACAGGGTACTCTAAGGTCACCTAATGCCTTGGTTCAGTGGAAATATGAATTAAGACTCTAATTCAGTCATTATGGAAACTTTTTATACAATCTCATTTGCTAATCTGGAGAAAAAAAAAGTTGATTGCAGGAGATTTACAAATAATTAAGGAATTTCTTGGGCCCACCAATATTTATTCTTGGAAGACAGTAATGGCACTTGCCTGGCCAAGCCTACTTGGTCACTTTCAGAAACTCCTGTTTCTATTTTTACCCATTGGATCACACTCATATTGCTTCCCTCATATGTAGGGCTTCTATAGAGCCTTCTATTGAACAGATTCATTATTCAAAGATTTCCATTAACACTTATTTTATGTTGAAATCTGTAATCCATTCAAAAGCACCTCTACCTGATTGCTGGCATTCTTGATTGTGTCTTTTTCTTAATGCTTGCAAATGGCCAGGCCAGCCCTAAACTTACATTCACCCATTGTAGACACTCAATACTCATAGATTACGTAATACCTGGTGCTTTAGTCTTATTCAGTCAAAATTTATTGTGTGCTTCCAAGGAAGATTTTTAAATACAAGAAACATACCAAATTTCATATTTTTTAGCCCTGAGCAGTAAAACAGAAAATGGTGTGCATTCCCTGCATCATTTGGTACTTTTTAAAAAGGGGATTTTAATTGTCTGGATGGAACTTTATCCATTTAGGGATAAAAATGTCAATGCCATTCAAATGATGTGAAAAAAAATCTGGACGTACTTACTAAAAGCTATTTATATCTCAGTATTGACTTACTAAGAATAAGGGGGTGGTGCCGTAGTGCCATTAACATTTGAAGGAGATACACAGATTTAGACTTAAGTCTAGTGACACTGACTCACAAGGAAGAAGAAATGCATCTTAATCTCTTGTCTACATGTAGCCATTGTAGGCCTCAAGAAATCTTGAACTGAGCCAATAACAAAAATCCATCTTCAAACACACTTTGAACTTTGCTCTCAGCAGTGCTAAACTTTGCTGTTACCTCATGTGAAGAAACAAGGAAAAGAAAAATAAAGAGGAAAAAGTTAACACAAAACTTAATTTATATTAAATCATTTGCCACTTTGTTGGTCTTTTGCAACCTGAAATTTACATCCTTCATGTAAAAAGGATGCATTAATTTTTTTTAATGCATTAAAAAGGAAAAATAAAATTTGATTTGCGAAGCAAAGAAATAGTGATGGCAAACGGGGATTTTTTATTTGTTCTTTGGTGTGAATTGGCATACGCATTATGATGAAGTTAAAACGCAGAGGTTAATTGAAAAATGAGATAAACAAAACCCCTTGAAGGCCTCTGAATAATTTCGCCTGGCAGCATTGACAGTCTACAACCATCAGGCACTAAAACCTACTCCGAACTGCTGGAGATTACCAAAAAAAACCTAAAGTTAATTGTCTTTCTGTTCCTTCCACCTCATTTCAGCCCAATTATAACTGGGAAAAGTCATTCTGTCTAATTTGCATTAATGCACCTCCATGGAAAAAGAGCTTAGACAGTGAATTTGATTTTTTTTTTTTGGTAGTATGGTCATATTTAAAATACCTATCACAATTCCCAAATGTAAAATTGATTGTGAAATTCCTAGATGACAATTCTCAAATTCTCCTAAGATGCTTTTAAATTATAGATTTTAATAAAAAGTCAACATATATTGAGAGTATCCTAAATGCCAGAGCCTGTGGTAAATTCTGCACATGGGTTATTTCATTTAATCCTCACGACACCCCCACGATGTGGACATTTTTACCATCCCCATTTCACAGATGAAAAAGCAGAGGTTTAGAGAGGTTAAGTAGCAAGCTCAAGGTCTTGCAGCTAGGGAGCGTTAGAGCTAAGATTTAAACTCGTAGTGTCTGACATCAAATTCCTAAATACTACTGTAATTTGATGACACTTTAATGTACTTATTTAGATTTTAAATTCAGAGAGAAGCAAGTATCAGTTAAGCTGTCATTTCAAGTCAGTATGAGAAGAGGAAATACCGGTAGAGTATGGTATCATTAGTTCATTTACTCATGTTTCTTTCATGGCAACTTTGCCATGAAGCTCATATTCTCATTTCTATTATTAAATGGAAATATATTTAGACTGTTCCTGTTCAGCAGCAAAACAGCTGCAAATCAGAATAATGTGAGCTGTTTTGTTTCTAGTGTAAAACCAAGCTAAGCAGTGTCAGTATTTTCAAGGGGTTATGCTTTGTTCTTATATTCATGCAACAGATCTGATCACAGTTAGTAGAAAATTAGGTATCTCCAGATATGCTTGATGTCTTGTTTTTTCTTAGAATGGTATGGAAATATTATTTTTATTGCTGTTAATTGACAGACTTGGAGCAGAAGCAGAATCTATTCAGAACCATTTATATTAATAGGTATACTTATCCACTGAGGCCTTTATTTTCAAAGTGCTGGGCTCATAGCCCCCTTTTGTGCCTCTTTCTGGTGTTAAAGTGTTCATAATGATGAGGAGCATCTGGCTGCAAACTATTGTTTCTCATTAAAAGGACATGTCTCTGAAGCTTTTGGGGATTCTTTGTGCTGAACAATGCAGACTCTGAACATTTTGCCCTTTTCATAATCTGTAAATGTGTGTTGTTGCTACTGCTTCTAGCCTAGGGTACATGCTTGCTTTTTGTTCAGCTTCTGAGCTTCTAAATTTGAGATGGGGATGCAATCAGTGACTACACGTCCTTCTTTGTTTGGCCGACATTTTAGTTTCTCTGTCTTATCTATTGTCTGCCATTAATAAATATACTACAACAATAAGAGTGGTAATGACCCAAATCAATAATCGCTGGGGGAATGGAATTTTAAATTTTTTGCATATTTAAATCCCTTCTCAGAATGAAGAGTTTTTACTTACGACAGGTTAGTCCAAGAGATAGAAAACCGGAGGTACAGAGTCTGCTTGAGTCATAAACCTTCCTGGGCATTAATTTCCACATCACTGAGAAGAGGAGAATTATTTCCCTATTGCTTCCATGAGGCTCTCTTGAGCTTCTATCCAAGCACTGGGGAGAATTTGGCTTACTAAATCAGTCTTTCAGATCATTAGAAAAAATTCTATTTGGCCTGCATAGTATGCATTACCTTTGGCCGCATGTAACTATGCCATCTTGTCCTCTTTGGACTTTGACCTTCTCAGCCAGCTTCCTAGATTAAAGGAACAGTGAGATTTGACTAAATGAAGTATATTGTATTTCTGTACAAAACAGATTCACATGAAAACAAAACAAAGAGTGAGAGAGAGAAGGAGAGCGCGCGCACACGTGAGAACAGATACATTTATTTCTTGCAGGGCCAGTAGGATTTGTTTCTGGGCACTTATAAATATTTTTGGCTCTAGTCATGAGGTGTGGGGCCAATTTTCACTGCTATAGCTCCTCAAGGAGGAAAGCCTTCAAATCAGGACAGTTAACATGACTTCTTCATTAAAAGGAGAAAAACAAATTGCTTAGAATTAAAAACAGTACATTGTTTGCAGTTACAAACAGTGGGAGGGAATGGAAATGTACCTTTATTCATGATAAATGCAAATTAAATGTCAACCTGTGATGGCTGCAGTTGATTCTCAGAGAAAGGGGTTTCCAAAAAGGAGAGAGTGCTGGATATGAAAGGACAGATAGCAGAAGTGGAAAACAAAATAATTTTCTGAATATAACACATATCAATTCCTAGGGTACAGTTATAAGTTTTTGTTGTCATTGTTTAAATGTCTTGTGATGCTTTTCTGTGACTGTACACGTAATTGTACACCCTAACAAATAGGGTGAAAGCAGGAAAGTGCTTTTCCTTCGGAGAAAATGTTCATGAATTAAAGAAAGCTGTAAAGGATCCTCTAGGAGGTGATGCAGGCTGTGGAAGGGATATGGGCATAAGATGAATGAGAAAAAATAGTGGAGACCACCTGGAGATTGGCTTGGCAGGATTGAAAATGTGGGCTGCTGAACACTGGTAAATGAGATGGTTAGAAATGGATTAGAAAATGATTGATATTATTATATATGCAAAATAGTTGTCTGAATTTCTTTAAACACTAAAAGATTAAGAGATTGCTCTTATGTAAAAGTTCACTTTATTAACTCTACTTTTTTGTTTCTTGTTCTCTGTTTTCTGCGAACAAGTTATATTTGATTCATTCATATTTGAAATATAGAAGTGCCAGTTCTCCGCCTGGGTGGCTCAGTTGGTTAAGCGACTGCCTTCGGCTCAGGTCATGATCCCGGAGTCCTGGGATCGAGTCCCGCATCGGGCTCCCGGCTCAGCGGGGAGCCTGCTTCTCCATCTGACCGTATCCCCTCTCATGCTGTTTCTCTCTCTCTCTCTCTCTCAAATAAATAAATAAATAAAATCTTTAAAAAAAAAGAAAGTGCCAGTTCTCTGATTAACCAACCAGCCTCATCTCAAAATCTGTTGCTCATTTTCTGTCTTGAGTTCCTTAAAGACAATGCATCTATTAAAATAGTTACTAACAATGGTAGCCTGTAGGCACAATCCCAGCTCTTTATTTTAAAAGGTGATAAGTCACTTAGAACATAGTAAATAAATTTCTGAGTATATGTCTATCTATTGTTCCATCTTTCCATTTATGGGGATATAAATATCTCTGGAAAAGGGACCTCCTAGAATTTGAGATAAGCCATGACAATTACATCTGTTGAAACTATGTTGAATAAAAAAATGAAGTAATGTAGAAATAGGGCCTCAATAACTGTGGTAAATTTCAAATATTTATTTTAAACAAATAAAAATTTAAAATTACAATGCAGCCTAACTCTGTCATTCAAATGGTAATTTTAAGATTTATAATAATGCAAGTGTGTTGGCACACTTGATATAGGTCACATGGCCAGAATTGGATACGATTTTAAAGTTCTATGAGTGTCTCTGTGACTGTCCACATATCCTCATCCAGAGACAATGTCAAAGTCTCAACTTTAGGCCCTTGGTGTGAGGTCCAGGGTCAAATGGCACACTGTTTATCCATGAGTTTGGCCTTACCTGGGACAAACCAGGGGACTTTTCTAGGGGAACAGAAGTTGAGCAGAATTTTGAAGTTTTGTTTAGGAAACAGACAAGAATAGTAAGAGTTTCATGGTTACCAACAGTGTTAGCAGGAAGGCTGGGAATTTGAGGAACCTCAGTAGCCAGGGGTCAGCAATGACATGTAGTCCGTACTGAGCATGGCTGTGTGTGGTACAAAGGGGAAACAAAAGAAGCCAAAGGCCCATTTACTTACAAAGCAGCATTGCATCAGGGGTCAAAATTTCTGAATTCAAATACATTGCTAGTTAACTCACTCTGTCTGAGCCTCAATTTTCTTATCTATATAGAGGGAATAACTCTGTAGAGGGAATAATATAACTCTTGGGGGGAAGCTTGTTCTGAATTAAAAAAAAGAGATAATGTACTGAAAATTTGTTGTAACCACAATGTCATATATACATGTTCTCAGAGGGACAAATAGCAATTCAAAAATCAGATAAAATCCTGACAACCTTAAGGCAAAGAAGGGCAGTCTATCCACAGTCTGCGATCTTTTATTACGAGTGTCAACAGTAAATAATTGAAGACAGAAAAAAAAATTAAAACCCGCAGTCTTCTGTCTCTTCTTTGCTTCAGTAGGAGCGTTGTAGAATATAGCAAGAACTAGACTGAAGAACATGCAAGGACACTTAAAGTTAAATAGGAATATGATACCTTTAAAAATGGAACATGAAAACTAGCTTTCCTTTGCCAGCTAAATCCTGAATTTATTGCCCTGTGCTTCTTCTATTAGCATTGATAATTAAAGCAGAATAAGGAATGTATTGTATTTGATGTTAATAGTGTCATGCTGGCTGTTGCGGGACCCTGGGCCTGATCTCTATCCTCTCTGCAGGTAAATCTTTGAGTTCACCTTTAAAAAGCACATTAAACATTCTGGAAGAGAATCTTTAAACTTGTGGGTTCTCTAGTGATCTCTTAAGTATCACAAGCTCAGATTAGAGGATGGCATCTTATAATCTTCTGACTACTGTCTGACCTATGCTAGCAATGGAATGGTATAAAAAGCCTTAGGATATTACACTTCTTACTTTTGCTTTGGACTGACCTTGGGGATCCACTGAGGCCATAAAGAAAAGATCAGTATGTCAGAGCCATACGTTTTTTGCATGATACGCTTGCTTTTTAAGAAGAAACTGAAGTATTACATTTATTAAAAATAGAGACTATAAATAATTTCTTATATTTTATCAAATTAGCATATGACCAAAACAATAGCATTTAATGTATATAAATTTAAATATATATTTAAACTTCACTTGTTCATTATTGTGTTCATTTACATTATATATTTCCGTGATACTTTGCAGATCCTATATTTAGTTGTTTATTTTAAAACTAAATTCTGGGGGCGCCTGGGTGGCTCAGTTGGTTGTGCGTCTGCCTTTGGCTCAGGTCATGATCCGACCCCTGGGTCCTGGGATCAGACCTGCCTTGGCGGGTTCCCTGCTCAGCGGGAAGCCTGCTTCTCCCTCTCCCTCTGCCCGCCCCCCCAACCCCTGCTTGTGCTCTCTCTCTCAAATAAATAAACAAAATCTTTATTAAAAAAAACCCACTAAATTCTGAATTTAGTTTTTCCATGAATGTCCTTCTGTTACAGGATCCTATTCAGGATACACGTTACATCTAGTCAGATGTCTCCTTAGCCTCCTCTGGTCTGTGACAGTTCTTTCCTTGTTTTTCATGTCCTTGACAGTTTCGAGGAGTATTGGTCAGGCATTTAGTAGAATATATCTCAATTTGGGTTGTCTGATATTCTCCTCATGACTAGACTAGGGGTATAGTATCTCTTGCCTTACTTTTCTCTAGGTTAGTTCAACTATCACTTTCTTTCTGCCAAACCAATTTTAAGTTATAACTGTTGTCCTCCACCTTCGTTTTCTATTGCTGCGTCATGATTACCACAAACTTAGGGGTAAAACAGCAGACATTTTTCAGCTCTAGTTCTGTAGGTCAGAAGTCCAGGCAGGGTTAACTGGGTCCTCTTCTGCCCAGGGTCTCACATGCTAAAATCAGGGTGCTGTCTGGGCTACATTTCTGTGTGTCTGGAGGCTCTGGGGAAGAATCCACTTTCATGTTCATTCAGGGGTTGGCAGAATTCAGTTTTTTTTTTTTTTTAAGATTTTATTTATTTATTTGACAGAGACACAGCGAGAAAGGGAACACAAGCAGGGGGAGTGCGAGAGGGAGAAGCAGGCTTCCCGCGGAGCAGGGAGCCTGACGCGGGGCTCGATCCCAGGACCCTGGGATCATGACCTGAGCCGAAGGCAGACGCTTAATGACTGAGCCACCCGGGCGCCCCAACAGAATTCAGTTTCTTACAGTTGCAGCCACCTGCATTTGCTGCCATGAGGCCCCTTCTTGCTTCAAAGACAGCAGTGGAAATCTCTCTTGCGTTGGAATCTTTCTCATACATGTCTTTCACCAGGAAGAGTCCAATCACTTTTGGGGGCTCCCCTGATTAGGTCAGGGCCACCCAGGATAATCTCCTTTTCTGAAAGCTGACTGTGTCACAGAACATAATGTAATCATGGGAGGGGCTGTCTCGTCATATTTACATCTGGCCCACACTTAAGGATGGAGGGGGATTATACAGGGCTTGTACACAAAGGGACAGGAATCTTGGGGGACATCTTGGAATTCTGTCTACCGTGTCTATTACACATACTCTGAATGTTGGCAAATTAGATGCTCCATGTGGCAGGAACTTGGTAATACTATTCCCAGCCCCTGTGTCATTACAGAGATAACCAGATTCTTGATTCTGGCCTTATTGAACACATCTGAGAACTGGCACAACTCTTTCTGCATCCTGTAATTAGAATAAAGTTGTTGTTTTTTTCTCCTTTGCTATTTCTACTTCCTTGTGGACTGTATTTTAGAGGGACTTTGAGATTATTTTATTGATTTTTCATTTTTAATAAAAAACTTTAACAAACCAAATAGAAATTTTCTGCAGGGTTCTGTATTTTAAATGCTGAATTTCACTTGACAAACTCCCTCAAAAGATCAGCAAATCTTTTTCATTAACCAGTAAACCTACAAATCTGGGTTTGTTTACATTACATAGTGCTTTGAAGTATATATTGTTGGTTCTGAATACATATTAAATAATAAGAACAGTAAAAGGAAAGACCATGATTCCATATTCATTTTACGAGGGAATCTTTTTCTGAGGAACAAATGTCACCTAATACTGATGCTACTCCTGAAAAATACTTAACAAATTGAGAGCTAAGCATATATTGTAAGTATACACAGGACTAAAATCCAAAGAACAATTTAAACAAGAAGGATCTAAAGGTTAAAAGAAAGGAGTAATTTTGTGATGTGAGTGTGGAGGCCATGATGCTTCTGTGGATGTTTGTACTCCCCCATTCTTTGTTTAAGCTCCATGGAGTGCCTCTGCTGTGGTCAGAAGCACATCTCCGTCCAGTGTTTGGCTGTCCTGCTGTTACCTATTAGAAAGAGTCTCGGCCCAAATAATCTAAAGAGGTCTTTTCTTATTCACTAGCTTTGAAATGGTTTTCCCATGCCCCTTTTTCTTGAGGGGTGTGACCTCACATTTTTAGAGGCACTTAATTGAAGGGCAGAATTCCAAATCTAAGTCCACACGGGAAACCATTTTGTCTCACCAGGGTGCCTTGTTCTGGGATCTCCAAAAACCAACATTGGACCTGGCAGCTGAAACCCACCTCTGCCTCATTATTACTAGCCTTTCCCTGATCTCTATTGCCTAGCAATTTTCTTTTTTTTTTTAAATTTTATTTATTTATTTGACAGAGAGAGACAAAGTGAGAGAGGGAACACAAGCAAGGGGAGTGGGAGAGAGAGAAGCAGGCTTCCCGCGGAGCGGGGAGCCTGATGCGGGGCTCGATCCCAGGACCCTGGGATCATGACCTGAGCCAAAGGCAAATGCTTAACGACTGAGCCACCCAGGTGCCCCGCCTAGCAATTTTCAATTAAGTCTGATACCCTTGTTTATCAATTGGACTCTACCTTCACTTCATCCACCTGAGCAGCCTACACTTCAGAGCCTTGTTCCTGCAGCTGAGCTCTTAGACTGAAGCTCCCATGTGGAATGTGACTTAACTGTACTGACTCTGTGCATACCTACTAAGTGCCAGCTGGGAAATGCTGAACTTAGAGGGGGGTCCAAACATGAAATAATTTGATTCTTCTTCAATTACTATTTCAAACCTGATTGGCTAGATTTCTTCTTCCTTGTCATCTTTCACATCACTTTGGGTGGATCCCAGGATTTCTGGTTTCTCTCAGTTATTAGAAAAATTTAGCCCAGTCAAATTCAATTTAAAGTTGTGTCTTGTATCTCATTTAGGCTTCATCTTCATTTCCCAGAACTTGTAAGGATTCATTACCCTAGACTTGATGAGGCATAGAGCTGTGGTCTGCTCTTTCCTTCCTTCCCTTCTGTTTCCTGCTTCTGTCTGGTGTGTTGAGGAGGAGCAGTTAGAGAAGAGCGCAGTCTTTTCACTTACCTAGAAGTAATGTCGATCTCTCTTGACTGTTGAGGCTTCTCTGGTTAACATTAACTGGCCATCATTGCTGTCTGCATAATGGGCATCTGAGTATTGTCCCTCATGTGAGATCCACTTGTGAATGCTTTGGAAGGCGCACTAGAGCCTCATCACTGCGCTGAATGTGTTGCAAGCTGAATGCAAGACAGCCGGCTCTTTTACTCTTTGGACCCTTTCAAATCCTCCTGCTGGGGCTCTCCCACACCTTCTGAACTACTGACTTGACTCACGGGAAAATTAAGCATCTTCAGCATAAGGGAAAGCTCTGCTATCTCATAGGTCCAGAGGCTGTGCCATAAACTCAGGTACATAACCATTTCATCCAACCCAGGAAAGGAGACGGATTGATTTGGGGGTAGTGGTGAAAATTGTTCTTTTCCTAGGTGACAATTCCTTTTTCCAAAAAATATCTCTCCAACCATTTCCTCAACTCTCTAGGTTGGGGGTGGAAGTGGATATGGAATGTGAGAGATGACTGGGAGTAGTATAGCCACTTTGGCTCAGGTCCTCTTGAGATCTAGACAGGACCTTTGGCTTTCAGTTGCTTGTAGGTTTTTGTTTTTGTTTTTTACAAAGGTGGGATACTCATGACCTGTTTAACTCCAGTTTTGAATGCAATCTGTATCATTGCCAGATAAAATACAGGATGTGCAGTTAGATTTGAATTTTGATAAATAAGGGGCAAATATTGCACAGGGCATACTTATACTGAAGAATTTACACCTTATCTGAAATTGAAATTTAACAGGGCATCCTGTATTTTTATTTGCTAAATCTGACAACCCCACATTCAAGTTGGCAGTTACAGAGCAGCAGGGAAGTCTCACTCTGTAACTGATTACTCCCCTATGTGCCAGGCCCCGGGCTAAGCATTTTACAGATTTTGTGTATTATTTTGCCAGGCAGGTATTATTACCTCCTTTATATAAGGAAAATTATTCAAGTTCAGAGAATGTTAGTAAAATATCCAAGATCATTCACAAACACACAACTACTCAGGGCCAGAAGGTGGGTTTGAGTCCTTTATACTTTATCACACTTCACTATTATTCTTTCTTTCCTACACTCGGCCTCAGGAATTCCCCCTCCACTCCCCCATTGCTGATTATATTAGATTCACAGCCACTTCTCACTCCCACTGGTCATGTCCTCCTACTTGGTTCCATTTTGTTTGCACCATCGATGAAGGTCTATAACGTATAATAACTTTCTCCTGGGGGTTAACCCTTGATTAAGGGCAAGTGGATAACATTTATTGTTTAGTAGCTAAAATTCCTTTCTCATTTTTTATCCTGGTGAATTGATTGACAGAGACTTAAGGGAAATTTGAAAGCCTTCTCTGCTTCATTTTCCCTTGAGTGTAAAGCAAGCCCTAGTCAAGTGACACCCTACACTCCCTCTCCTCTGAGTCCCACTCACCATATTCTCCAGGGAAAGTGTCCAAAAGGAAAAGAGCTTTCAGAAAATTGAAGGAGATTCTTGTCCACACATAAGAAGTGCCTCCAGGTTCTTTCCAGGTTTTTTTTTTTTTTTTTTTTTTTGCCAAATATCTCTGACACTGTGATGCTTTCATCTGTCGAGGATAAACAAAGCCTGACATATAGTTAAAGTAGTAAGGACAGATTTTAATCAGCAATACTACCTATTACAATAAGAAAAAGAGTCCAGCATGATCTGAACTCATTTTGGGTTTGTCCAGAGATGACTGGGCATTTTAAAGGAAGAATGGGGAAATAGGGAGGGGGTTGAGTGGGGGTTCAGTTGATTCAGGGAGGTGAAAAATTACAAAAAGTGAGAAGTGTAGGTTGATCCATGTGAAATTCATTTGGGTTTGCTAACTGGCACTTATCGAAGGGAGGCTCCCAGAGACTCAGATACAGGGGCCTCACATCTTCATATGTTGGTTGGAACAAACAGTAAATTCATTTGGAAACTGAATTTTCTTAGGCAGGCACTTTAAGCGGGGCTAGGTCATCCTAGGGAAGTGGCTTGAACTATTAGAAACTATGTTAGCGTTTGTTCAAGTCTTTATAGGTCAAGGTTGTGGCCTAGTTGAGAAGAGAGTTCAGAGGGGTCTCGCTAGAGTTTGGTAGAGGAGGAGTCTTTTCACATCTTAACTTGAAGAGAAGGAGGGATGACTTGGCCTCATGCTCTCTACCTTCTCTCTAGAACTAGTTGATTCACTGGGCCAAATCCCTAAATTCTAGCCTATTTAGTATTTCTATAGTGGTTCTTTTTTCTTGCTTTCCTTTGCTGCTGTTTCTTGCCATGTTCCAGGGATACTTCTTTTTTTTTTTTTTTTAAGATTTTATTTATTTATTTCACAGAGAAAGACACAGAGAGAAAGGGAACACAAGCAGGGGGAGTGGGAGAGGGAGAAGCAGGCTTCCTGCGGAGCAGGGAGCCTGATGCGGGGCTCAATCCTAGGACCCTGGGATCATGACCTGAGCCGAAGGCAGATGCTTAATGACCCAGCCACCCAGGCACCCCCCCCCAGGGATACTTCTTGAGAAGGAATGAAGTGAGGGAATGGTACATGGGGCCTAGAGTATGAATGATGGAGAAATAATAAAAGTTTAACACTTCAGCAAACAAATATAAACAGAGTGATTGAAGGAGAAATTAAAAGAATGTAATAAGGAAACATGTGAGAAGAATATAACAAAAATAGTAAATGAATGAGGAAGAAAGATTTATAACAAAATTTAGTGAAGTCAGATCTACTAAAGATTTACATCTATTACCTATTTTAAAACAGTATCCAAATATAATTGGATGTGTACTATTTAGTGATTTATTGGTATTCTCACCACTTTCTCTTAAGTTGTCTGAAAACAGTTTAGTGGAAAGATGCTGTCTTCTGATGAGTATGTATGGGTCAGTGCTTCTAGGTGTAATGTAGAGGTTGACTATTGATTAACACATTATTTACGAGACCATTTTTAAAGAAGGCATGAAAATATATTGCAGCTTGGCAGATAATACATTATAAAATGCTGGGTCTTATGGGAATGGTGCTTAGTTCTAACCTATCAGGAAGACATGTGGTGTGTCTTGAGTCTTTGGCCATCTTTATGAGGCAATTTAAGGTGACAATGAAAAGTCCTTTATTTTTTAATTTTGGAGTTATATATATCTAAGAGATCCTAGAATGTTATACCAGCTCAGGGTGCCTGGGTGGCTTAGTTGGTTAAGCATCTGACTCTTGATCTCAGCTCAGGTCTTGATCTCACGGTCGTGAGTTCAACCCCTGCTTTGGGCTTCACAGCTAGGCGTGGAGCCTCCTTAAAAAGAAAAAAAAAGAATATTATATCAGCCCTGATATTGGGCAAGTCAGTCTTCTAAACCTTGGTTTCCTCAAGAAAATACAGAAAACTGTGTTTCTGAGTAGTGGGAATTAAATAAGATAATGCATATAAAACATTTAATACTTGGCTTGAACACTGCAATGGCTCAATCGTAGTATCATCATCATCATCATCATCATCATTGTGATTGTTGTGACTAATGGCACATTTGGGTCAGAGTAGTTTGGGTATGTCCTTTTTTTTTTTTTTTTAAAGATTTTATTTATTTATTTGAGAGAGAGAGAATGAGAGACAGAGAGCATGAGAGGGAGGAGGGTCAGAGGGAGAAGCAGACTCCCCGCCGAGCAGGGAGCCCGATGCAGGACTCGATCCCGGGATTCCAGGATCATGACCTGAGCCGAAGGCAGCCGCTTAACCAACTGAGCCACCCAGGCGCCCCGGTATGTCCTCCTTAATAAGGCAGAAGTGCACTATCATTATTTATGTCATATGCTATGAGAACTATCTTAAATTCTCTTTCTATACTCCTTCACAATAAAAGTCATGAAAGTGAGATTTGTACCCAAACAAGAGGTTGATGAGAAAGTGTATCTGAATTTTCATTCTGGCTTGCTGCCTATTGCTCTGTGACTTGGGAAAGGCATTTTATCTTCCAAGTCTGATTTTTTTTTTTTAACCTATGAAATGGAATGTTTGGAGGAAATAATTGCAGAAATTTAATCCATTCTAAAAGTTTTGTTTTAGGTTTAGTTATCTATATTCAGAATCAACTGCTAGAGTAAACTTTTTTCAGAGTTAAGAATAGTCAACACATAGATTACAAATCTCCTGTTGATGTCTTTAGCTGTTCCCAGTTCATATCTGAAGTCTAAAAAGCAGTTGGGATGGAGAAAAAAAGTCTGAAATGAGGGTTTTACTACTCTACATTTTTAAGAAAAAATAATTTTTATTATAAAAGTTTTATCTATTGTATACCACTCAGAAAACAGAGGAAGCTATCAAGAAGTGAAACTCACTATTCACTTTCCCTCTACAAACTCCCTCCAGTCTTTCCCCCAGGATAACCACTTAACTACAAAAATCCTAGAAATTTAAGATGCATATAAAAATATAGAAAATAGGACTATGTAATAGTTGCTTTCTCATTTAAGACTTTTATCCTGGATATTTAATGAAATCATACAGCATGAACATAGCATTTTTAACAGTTGCATATTATTCTTTTGTAAAATGAATCAACTTATTTATCAAATCTGAAACAACAGATACTTAATATTGTTTGCAGTACCTCATTATAATAGGCAATGCTTTGGATATTTATTGCTTATTGATGCAAGAATTTCTGTTTGATAAACTTGTAGAGATTAGATTTCTGGTAAGAATATGTGAATTTCAATCTTTTATATATCTTACCAGATTACCACCTGGAAATCTTGTATACACATCTATCTGTGTATTAAAGTTTCTATTTCTGCAAACTCAGCATTGAGTATTACCATTCTTTTAAATCTGGGCTAAGATGGTAGGTAAATGGGGAAAAAAAAAACTATCTTATTTCTTTTTATTTTTAAAAATTTATTTATTTATTTACTTGTTAGTGTAGTGGGGTATATTTTAGTGTGTTTATTAGGCATAACAACATATTTGTCTCTTTCTTAAAACTGTTATAAGAGCTCATTTTTTAATTAGTGTATTAACTACCAGTCTGTTGTATACTGCAAATATTTTTCTTAGTTTTCTTTTAATTTTAGTTTAAGAAATTTAGTTAGGTGAAGTTTAGGAATTTTATGTATCAAATTTAGAGGCTTCTTTTTTTATGGCTAGTGACTTCGATGTCCTGTTTAGAACATTCTTCTCAGTCAAAGATCATAAAATTATTCATCAAAATTTCACTAGATACTTTATTACATTTAAATCTTTAATCAATTTGGAATTTATTGTGCCTTCTAAAAAATGCTTGCAGCTATTTTTAATAATTTTTACTTAGACTACTTGAGTTCTATAGTTAGAGGGGAGGAGATCTGAATCAATTAAAAGCCAATAATAAGATACAGTAATACTGGCATTTCAGATGCACACCTGACAGCCAGCATTAGTCCCTGCTGCCTCCTGGCTGGCCGCCTCAGTCACCCATAACACATCACAAGGGGGAGCCTTTGTGCTTTAGTAAATATATCTTATGCTTCCCAGGCCACTCATGTGTAGCTTTTTGTCCAACCTCGGTTTGATTCTTTCTTGATCATACAAAAAAGCAGAATTTGAGGTGGTCAGGAAAAACAAACAAACACCCCCAAACCTAAAAATAATTGAGCTACACAAGGCAAAAATCCTAAATATTATTAAATCTGTATTGGAAATATTTTCCTCTGTGCATAGGAAAGATATTTAAAATTTCTTTAATTATTGTCTGGTTTCCCAAACAGTCATTGGAATATGCTTCCTTAACAGTGGAATTCAGATCCATATTTAAAGTTGAGGGCTTTAATAAAGAGTAAAATGAGGCGCCATATATTATGGGGATTGTTTTTCAATTGTTATGCAAGCTAGTATGTGTTGTAGGTAACCTGATGAGAGCTAGCAAGGATTTCTTCCCATCCTCTATTTATTTATCAGTTGGTCATATTGTTCAATTAATTTCATATGCAAATGTGTTTTAATTTACCCTCTTTTCTTTGTGCCATCCCTTTGCAGAACTCTGTTTTCTACACATTTTGGGATCTAAGGTAAATAGAAAGGGTGATCCTATTTGTGGCTGATCAGCAGTAAATTGATATTTTTCTAATTCCTTTCTTCAGTAAAACCCAGAATTCTACTGAATGGTATCTGACTGGAAGCCATTTGTACTATCCTGTTGTTTGTACTTAACCCTCTAGAATGAGAAATGGGGGCTGTCAAACAGTTTCTTTGCCTGGATGTGAGACATGCTTTTATGAATGTTTGGATGATAGACAGATGTAAATGTGAAGTTTTCTTACAAGAGGGTAAAAAGGCTCCCAACTACTCTTAGAGCACATATCCAAGGCTAAACATATGGCCTTGTCACCACAATTTCCACATTCCCTTTCCATTGGTTTTAAGCTTCTACTTTATTTATTACCCGAAGGCCTTATCTCTCTAGCCTGCTGCTACAGACTGCTACGCCAGGATGTAGTGAAAGCTCAAAGTAATGAAACAGGATGATCATAAAATAGAAGGGAAATGGCCACAGCCTCTGTCTGTGTTACAGCTGCCCAGGTTCTATAACCTGAGCCAAACCATGCTAAAGAGACATAATGTCGCACAGCGCTAATCATGCTTCCATTCCTGTTACATTTGGTACCACCAGAAGACCTTAGACTTCATGAATGTCAATGCTTTTCACAAACTTCCAGGAAAAGTGTCAGCCAAAGGAAGAAGGGAAGGAAGACTGCTAGAGGTCCTTAAATGCTAAGATGCCATTTAAAGGGCAAATAGCAGCTCAAGGGGAGAAATGTCTTGCAAATGAGTATTTGGTGGACTCAAGGGGGAGGACAGTGAAGAGGAAAAGCATTGAATACTGCTTGGCAATACAGTCTTGTATGATTTTTTTCTTCCCTGTGCAGCCCTTAGCAAAGTTATCAAACTAGAGCCTCATGCCTCGTCATGAATGACTGAGAGGGGGTTGACTGCAGCCAAGTTGGATGACAGTTGAATTAGTACCTTCTAAAAGCTGATCCAAAGCTTTGGCCAAACCCTGTGGGTTATAGTTAATGCCAGGGCTTCTCGGGAAGGTCTGTGTCTGTCCCTTCTTTTCTCGAGCAGAGAGAAAAGGGAGTAAGTAAGAGGAATTTGACTCTTAAGTCCAGATGCCATGTGCAATCATCTCCAGAAATGTCACATCTTTACAATGCAGCTTTAAGAATTCTATAACAATGGTAAGATAGTTTTGAGTCTCAGGTTGACAAAGAATTTTTAAATGATAATATATGGTGTTTGCAAAAGATAAATAACTGAGAACTCTAATACATGATCAGTGTGTCAATTGATACTAGCATTTTGGAGGACAATTTGCCAACGTGAGTCATAATTGAAATGTATTAAACCCTTTGACCAAACTTCCCACATCTAGGAATTTATTGTGTAGAAACACTAATATAAGTGAATAAAGTGATATGTACAGGATGTTGCAGCATTATTTATAATCATAAAGTGAAATAATTCAAATTTAAATAGAAATCACTAAATTTAAAAAGTAGGAATGCTAAGTAGTCATTACAAAGAATAAAGTAGAACTATATAGATTTCAGTTTCTGGGATCTGAAGTAGCAGTGTGAACTTGAATTAGATTATGTCTCTGTGTCTCAGTTTTCTCATCTGCATAATGGGCATAATAATGGTATATATGTCATAGGGTTTCATGAGAAGCAAATTGATAATATATTATAAAATTTTTAGATCACAGTCTGGCACATAGTAGACAATAAATGTTACCACTTTAAAGTTATTACTTTTCTGTTATCTTTTTGCATGGGAAAATGTATAAGATGAAGTAAACAATAAAAGAAAGTTGCAACTCAGTATAGATAAGACTATCCCACAAAGATAAAACAGCAAAGTAGTATTCATTATATTGATGATTTTTGTTGTCTCTGGGTCCTGAGGTTATGATGGGCTTTCACATTTTACCTTCTATATTTCTAAAATGTTTGAAATTTACTAATATTAATTTTTTTAAAAGATTTTATTTATTTATTTATTTGACAGAGAGAGAGACAGCAAGAGAGGGAACACAAGCAAGGGGAGTGTGAGAGGGAGAAGCAGGCTTCCCGCGGAGCGAGGAGCCCGATGCGGGGCTCGATCCCAGGACCCTGAGATCATGACCTGAGCCGAAGGCAGACGCTTAATGACTGAGCCACCCAGGCGCCCCTACTAATATCAATTTTTACAAGAAGCTTTGTGGCATGCAGTGAATAATCACTCCCACCCTCTCATTTTTCTTAGCTCCTACAAGGAGTTACCATGATGTTTCCTATAGTCAGAGGAGCTGGTAGAATTTAGGGTTGAAGCATAATGAAAATAGAGCAGTGTCTCTCTAACCATTTGTGGTAAAGGACCATTTTTTTTATACTAGACTATTTTTTAGAGCAGTTTTAGGTTCACAGCAATATTTAATGGAAAGTACAGAGATTTTGCATACACTTCTCATCCTCATAGATGCACACCCTTGCCCACCATCAACATCCTGCACCGAAGTGGTATATTTGTTACAATTGATGAACTTATGTTGACACATCATTCGTAGTTTATGTTAGGGTACAGATTCTATGGGTTTTCATAAACATAATGACATGTGTCCACCATTATAGTATCATACAAAATAGTTTCACTGCCCTAAAAATCCTCTGTGCTCCTCCTGTTCATCCCTCTCTCCCCCCTAATTCCTGGCAACAACTGATCCTTTCATTGTCTCCAATTTTTATTTTCCCGAAGGTCATAGAGTTGGAATCACACAATATGTAGTCTTTTTAGGTTGACTTCTTTCACTTAGTAATATGCATTTAAGGCTCCGCCATGTCTTTCCATGGCTCAGTAGTTCATTTCTTTTTAGCACTGAATAATAGTCCATTGTTTGGATATCCCACAATTTATATATCCATTCACCTACTGAAGGACATCTTGGTTACTTTCAAGTTTTGGCAATTATGAATAATTGAATTCATTTGCAGGATTTCATGTAGACATATTTTCAGCTCAGGTTTTTTTTTTTTTAATTCCAATCAATTACAGACTTTTTAAAAACAAAAAATGAATTCATAGCACAATGAGATAAAAATAAATAAATACAAAATACAAACCATAAATTTTTATTACTAGATTTAACAGACTTGGAATTACTTTGTCAAGTTGGTATAAAAATTTCCAAATGCTTAGTCTTAATTTCTGTACTTACTTCATCTTGGATCAGAAGTAATTTGGGGATTGGCCCCAGTCCACAGAGCACACTTTCTATAGCATTTATATAGGGAATTCAAGGTATGTGAGGAAAAAGGTTCAGAATATTCCCTCCTTTAATCTTGAAAACATACATAGTCTTCAAGAATCAGCTTTTAGCCTTCTCTGACTCCTTTAGTCCAGTGGAGCTGCCCTTTCTTTGGTTTCCAAAGTGATGCCTGCAGTGCTCTCTGGTTGTGCTGATTCTGGCTGCCTTTCAACATGTGATATTCTGTTTGGGTACAGATGCCAGCTCCGTGGCCTGGACACATAGCATAGGGCTAGGCCCATAGAAGTAATTCAATTGAAGTTATTAGTTAAATTAATAAATAGAAAAACAGCTTTAACTTAAAAAAAGGAACAGTTATTTTTTGCCACTGCAGGTTCAATAAGTCAAATAATCTTTAAGTATGAAGTAAAATTCTATTATTATTTTGTATACCGTAATGCGGATTTATCTTTGCATTGGGTCAGCTTATGCCTCTAGTTTTGTGCTGAGGTTCATCTTTTCTTTTCAGGGAGTTTTCTCTTACGTTTTTTAATTTTAGCCAGAAATTATCTTTCTGATGTGCTTTGATGCTGCAATTGGTGTCTTTTTCAAACAACACTGTAAATAGGTACCAAGGAAGTAAAAAAGTCTCATGTAATTAGAAATGCTAGGATTATTCTTGTGGTATAATTTTCTGATATAAACTTTGCATGGTAACAAGTCGTATGCTTCATTTCCTTCATGGTTGATACCAAATGCTGTGACTAAAATAATTCATGTGATGATCCATATCAATGTTTAAATCATCTGAAGCTCTACCATGAGGAGAACCACCCTAAATATTCTGTTTGACGCATTTCTAGGCAGAGACGGTCAGGTTGTCCAGAATGCAAATTTATATTATTCATTTCTGTTTCTTATGTTGTTTTGTAGTTGTTTACGGTGACTGGTCAAGTGTTTGCTTCCTTCCTCAAATCTTCAGTCATTTCTTATCCTTAGCAGATGTCCTTAGTACTGACTTTTTGAGAAGGTCAAAGCCAGCTCTTATTTTCTCCCCTTTCTTCCTCAAAATATTTTTCTATGCATGTCTTCAGTCTAGATAATCTTTTAAGTTCTACCTTGACCTCTTAGGCATCATTAATTACTTTTCTCAGTCTTTTCTTTCTTTGACATTTCTAGAGATTTATACAGATTATTACTTCTTACCTGAGATTCTTCTGATTTTTATGATATTTCATTGCCCCTGATTCCTTAAAATCTTAAAATCTCTGTTTTCTAATTTCCTTCTCCGACTCTTGCTCATCCTGTCTCCTTGCATAGCACCTTAGACTAAGGTAGTAGTGTAAAGAGGAAGAGATGGAAATAATTTGATGTGACAATGGTTTGTATGCTGAGTTAACAGGACTTGCTGATGGATTTGATGAGGGATTGCGTGAAAGGGAGGAATCAAAGATGAATTCTAAGTTTTTAGCTTGAGCAGCTGAATAAATATAGTGTCATTTCCTGAGAAAGAGGGAGGACAAAATTGGGAGAAGTCAATAATCTTCTATTTAGATGATATTAAGCTTGAGATGCTTGGTGGACAATTAAGTGGATCTGTCAAGCTAGCAGTTGGATGTACCATCTGGAGTCCAAGGGAGGGATCAGGTGACAGATATACATTTAGGAGTCATATTCATACAATGATATCGATGAGGTAGCCTGTGGATGTGGTTCTCAATGTTAGTGTACATCAGAATCATATACAGGGCTATTTTATTAAAATGCAGATTGTTGGCCCTATCCAAGTAGTTTCTGGTTCAATAACATTTCAATGGGGTTCAATAATTTTCATTGCTAATTTCCTCAGCTAATGCTATGACTGCTGGCTTCAGGACTACACTTGAGACTCACTGAGGAGAACAGAGGCTATAGTTAAGGAAAGAAAGAGAAGAGGGCTGAAATATTAGGACTACATGACAACATTTAGAAATTTTATAGAGGAATTCTGCAGGAAGGGCCATTTGAGGTAGGAAGCAATTTAGAAGAACACAGTGACATAGAAGCTAAGAGAGGAAGTGTTGCAGGAAGGAAGAATCTTGTTGAGGAAAATGACTAGCTTGTTAAGGATGGCTCTGCAAAGAACCTTGTCCCAAGAGACTTGAACCCCAGGACCACAAATAAGTAGGCTTTTTGATTGGTTGAAACTATCTTATATACTAATGTTTCATTTCACCCTGTCATTAAAATGAATGTTATGTAAGATGTATAAACCCTGGGTGTGGTGTCTTCTTTCACACCACTTTATGGTGAACCAGTAGAGTTTGTCTCAGAAGACTCTCAAGGGATACTGTTAGCTTTATGTTGGCATCCCCCAAAGATAGCTGAGTAAACACTGCTGACCTTCCCTTTAAACCAGTCTGCTTCCCATTGTCAGGATGGCTTCTGCCTAATTTCTCAGGATCATAGAATGATGCTATTGGGTTATGGTTACTTCTGACTCCCTTCCTATATGAAAAGGGTAAAAGAGAGCTGGATAGTTTCCCTCTCACTCTCATTTCATTTGTCTGCCCTTATTTAAGCATATGTGGCTTTTCAGTGATCCTGATCTTCCCTCAGTATTTTTAGCTTTAGGTGGTCATAGCAAAAGTCTGAAATAATTAAGAATATGAATCTGCAAGGACCATCAATGCTTATTCCAATTGTATTGCTGAGACTCATTTTCAGTTTTATGATTGGTTTGACATGTTCTTCTTGCTTTCATATAGCTTTAACTGACTAGATTTCAACTTTTTCTTTTTGTATTATATGAGTTTCAGTTTGTAAGCCTTTGTATTTATCTCCCATATTCCATTTGGACTGTAAACTCATCAAGTCATTAAGAACTTACAACCGAAGAGGAAAGAAAAAATTGTTCATTTATGCACCTCAGACCATCGAAACTCTCACCCCTGCCCCATTTACTCTGGGTTCCTCCAGTGTGCTATGCATGTCCCCATCTCCATGCCCTTACTTATACTGTTTCCTCAGCCCAAAAAGGGAATTTTACCATTCAAAATGGAATTCAAAGTCTCCCTCTGCTTTCTTCAATGTCCTCAGGCAGAGTGATATTTCTTTTTCCTTAGTATTTCCTCCGCATCATGTGTGTATGTATCAGATATTATGTGTGTGTATTATCCTTTCTTGGTTGGAACAAAATTGTCCAAACGTAGCTCAGATTACTCAGGATATTTGCCCCAGGCTGGGGCCCCAGGTAATTCTTATCAATTGAGAACTACCGATTTGGAATGTAAACTCCCTGAGAGCAGGACCCGTAGTTTATTTATTTTAATGGACAGGTGACATACATATTTGGACCTGTAGTCAGAACCAGCCTGTGAGGAGGCAGAGTAGGTGAATAAATTACAGTGTGGTATGAGTATGATTCCCTCAAGTTTTCCACACAATTACAGATGTGCATTTGAAGTAACCATCACTGAAGTCCTTTCATTGCATTGGAATTCTCAGCTCTCTAGAAAGTTCTTATTCAAATGCAAATACACTATTTCATAGTAGCACCTTAATTCAGATTAGTTTATCAGATTAACCCTAAAGGAATGGACTTGTGGTGAGTGAATTTTAACAGTGCCATGAGATCAATGGTCTCAGAGGGCAGACAAATGAGATTGAAATTTGGGGTCCTACATGCCAACATAACTGCTTTAAGGTTAGCAAAATTTGGAAGGAGGGACATTAGAAGGGCAAATGCAGGAGTCAATGGTCTATTAAAATTTTTGGTAATGGGCAGCTCAAATTCTAATATTTGAACCTCAGTTATGATGCATTATCCAAAAGTGTGGTTTAGTGTCTAATTTCCTAAAGTGCGTATTAGTTTCCTTATGATGAGAAAAGGGACTTTATGTCAAAAATATAAATATAACAGAGGAACCCTACCTTTTAAAAATAATCCAATTACTTTGTCAAAAGGCTAATTATAAATGAAAACCAGTAAAAAAGTAGAGATTTACCAAAGACATTACACTTATTTCATCTGATAGTTTAGATGTATATTTTTAGTTGTGATGATAATTCTTACTGAATTTTATTTACCAAATTGGTACACATGGTCAGGGAGTTAAATTTAGCTGACAACCTACAAATTAACTGATGGAACTAAAATGTGAATGATAATTCAGTGATTGTAGACATTTGTGAGTGTTTGTGTTGTTGTTTTTTCAAATTCCTTGCCACTTGAAGGTTAAAGTAGGTTGGATACAGACAAGAAAGTGTTAACAAAATTCGACTGAGTAAATTTAAAGATCAAATTGGCTTTATTCTAAGATTCATGGGCAGCATCCCATTTAGCAAATAGGAAGGAGTTCCAAAAAGCTGTAGAAAAAGGAAGGTTTTAAAGATAGGGAGGGGGATGGAAAAGGAAATGTTTTTAGCAAAGAATGAATTGTTTCAAGTAAGGTCCCCTTCCTAAAGGGGATAAAAAGGGTCTATTGGGAAGTTTTCCTCTGTAATGCTGACCATGTAATTTCAGATTCACTGGTTAAAGGTTACATTCCTGGGAGAAGCTGAAGCTGCAGTTAGGTTAGGTATTACGTCCTGGTTTTTCTGACATAAGGCTTAGCATAAGTAACTCCATTTTGGGCCTCTTGTCTCTTTTTAAACAGAAGTTACTAGAAAAATTAACAAAAGTCCAATGAAATATTCTGGGCTTAAGCAAGAGTCAATGGGATAATATCCTAGCAAAGCACTTTGTAAACCATAAAACATTATGTAAATATTTATTGTAAGAAAGTATTAAAGAAAATTTATTATGTGATTGTTTATTGTTTGCATGACCCCGAGGCAGAAGCAATACGCTTCAGCTAGTAAAAGTGATACCTTTTTGGGCGCCTGGGTGGCTCAGATGGTTAATTTTCTTTCTCTCTAAGCTCTTTACTCCAAAATAAATGGCTCTGCCTTCCGCTCAGGTCATGATCCCAGGGTCCTGGGATCGAGTCCCACATCGGGCTCCCGGCTCAGCAGGGAGCCTGCTTCTCCCTCTGACCCTCTCATGCTGTTTCTCTCTCACTCGCTCTCTAAAAAATAAATAAAATCTTTAAAAAAAAAAAGTGATACCTTTTTGATGTAGAGACCATACAAACAGTGAATAGAAATTGACATGATTGTTACTGATTTCATTGCTGTGTAAATACTAACAAAATTATTGTCATACTGGTGAGCCAGCTAGTCCATCAAACAAATTTAATGTGCTTTATAGAACATCTCAAGAGCGCTGAACCAAGTGTAGTAAAGGAGTTAGTTATAATGGAAACAGACACTATGTTTCTGTCCTTTAATAGCTTATAATTTAAGAAGGGAAAGCAGAAACAAAGCTCATAAATAAGTATCAGAAGTATATATACTAATAATCACATGGTCAACTCTGGCTGTTCAAAATGATGCACTTAATTCTATAAAAGTAATTATTCAATTATCACTGCTATGTAGCTCTTTCCACCCCAATACTATCCGAATGTCCCTGTATTCAGTTCACAATCCTTACATTATTGCCAGATTTCCTTATCAACCCCTTTTCTTGTCCATCAGATTACTATGTATACCCTAAGGGTGCTATCATTCAATTTTAATGTTTTATTTTGAGTACCTAGAGTTGGATTTGCAGTGATTTCAGAAGGAAGTAGCTTATGAGAGTTTGAGGACAATAAGAGACCTTGTTGGAGATTGGTAAAATATGTTTTATGTATATGTGTGCGTTTTGTTCATTTTTTTTTTGTCTTTTACTTGGTGTTATTGTTACCCAGTTTATTTAAAATTATAGCTTAAAAACTAGCCATTTCTTAAAAAAAACATTACTGTCCGTTATTTACTATTTGTACATAATCACAAAAAATTAAATGGCAGATTGTTGAGTACAGCGTTATGTTTTAAGTGCTGATATTACCTAATTTTGATCAGTTTGCTTCCCTTGTGTGTGTGCATTTTTAAATAAGCTCATAATTGTGTTAATTTGCTGAGCTGGCTTCCCCTTTGCTTTCTGTTAAAAAGTGTGGCAAATAAGGTTTAAATCTTGTTAAAATTACAGAATTTTCTTTCTCTCTAAACTCTTTACTCCAAAATAATCTGATTTTTTTTTTCTAACTCATTTAGGGTCCCTAAATAATTGTTATGCCAAGTGAGAAGTGGCTTTTTTTTCCAAGCTGAAAGGGGAAAAATTTCCCCAATAGTGTTATGGCTGTGAGGAACTGGGTGATTTTAACATTTTTTGAGGGGAGGTGACAAGTCTGTGTTCTTCACATTGAGAGCAAAGGGACTTGCCAATTGAAGTGGGTTCGATTGATCTGCCTAAGACAAAAAACACATTTTCTGACAAAGTGTTAATAAACTCTCTCCAGCAGTTGTAGGCTCTTTTCAAGATCTTACTGTTTGTTTTTGAAGTAATGAAATTTACAGAGAACTGTTATAAGGTTCTAATTGAATTTCACAGAAGCAGCCCTGGTGTGACCCAAAATGGAGGAAAAAACTCAGCGCACAAAACCCCACATGGTGAAGCAACTCTGCGGAATCATTGATTAAGAACATGAAGTGGAAAAGAGAGGCCCAACTCTCAAATAATTACCCCCGTTAATGAATACTTTTAAGATATGGCGTGTTGATGTTGATAACTTCTGTGGGACATAGGGAGATGATGAAAAAGATTGGCAGCTATAAAAGAGAAGTGTTTATTAGAACACCTTTTAAATAGCTGTAGGATATAATAAAAATATATCTTTAAAGGAACTTATTAAAATAGAGCCTCGATGGGATGGATAATTTCACCACCTGCAGCTTTCACAAAACTTTCTTGGCTTTTGTGAAAGCTTTTACACACTTTGTGCACATCTCAACATGTGATATCTAGATTATGTGTTCTTTCCATTTTGATTACTAAAATTAATTTACTGTGGTTTAGATGAGGTAGAGCTATGATGACCAAACAATTTCCTATTTTTATATTATGTTATAGTAGGCAACAAATCTACTATTTTTGATTATCAAGCTTACCAATGAACAACTAGTGGCCAGATTTGCTAATTTTTTCTAGTGTGTGACTTTAATTTGAACATCAAAATTCTGATGGTAGGGCCTATGGGACAGAGAGTTAAACTGCTATCAGGGCCCAGGAATCCTTAAAGGGAAGATCAGGAGAGAAGAGCCTCTTCTCTACTCCCCTGAAAAGTGCAAAGAGAATTACCCAGACAGACCTCTGCCCTTATCCATATAAACAAAGAGGACAAAAGAGGGCAGAGATTCAGGTTTTCCCTCCTTTGATTTTATAAAATTATATTGCCTCCACTGCATGACCTCAAAATGAAATCCAAGCTTTCTCCAAAGAGCACAGTCAGGGCAAAAAAGAAAAAAATTGTTTGGGAGCTTCAGGACTAATAACTCAAGCTAGAATGAAGAAAAAAAAGTGCTTGGCATTATTTTTTACAGAAACAAGCATTACCTGACTGGCAAAGACAACTGTTTTAAAGTTATTTTATTACTCTAAGTCTTGGCATACATTTGCTTGTTTTAAAATACTGGAAATATATATATATTTTTGAAAATAACAAATGAATAGATCTAGTCAAAAGTAGAATTTGATGTGTAAGCTAAGGAACTTGCATTGGTAAACAAAACTAGTATTTCTCCTTTGAATAAAATTAGTGTTCTGCTTCCCAGTTAGAGGAGAAGAAATCATTTTTAGCTCTTCTCAGACTTTAAAACATATTTTCTGACACTATTAATGAATTCAGTTTCCAGAGGCATTATATAATTCATGGAGCTGGCGTAAATAGTAGGGATTTCCATACCTAGTAGCTGTTGAAGTGGTTCAGTCATGACTCTGAAAAAGTCACCCTGGCTCAGAAGTGTTTTCATAAAGATTGATCCCCATCAGACACCTTTAATGAAAATCTTTCCCACATCATCACATATCATCAAAAAGTATTTATTTAGTGTCCATTTGCAAATGAATCTGCACTGGATAGTTTTCAAACAGGCTGAGCAGCTGTAGTCCATACCGTCTGCTGGAAATTTACAGTAAATAAGGGCCTAGGGATAAAAGAAAAATAGCCTGAAATGATTTTTTATTTTTTATTTTTTGGAAAGACAAATGATACCTTAATTGGCAGTCTTATGATTGGGTCTGAAATGCTGTGGCCTTTTAATTTTAAATGGCATATGCAGACTCAGGTGCTGCAGACACGTGGATAAAGAGAGTCGTATATCCTCAGATAAATGCTTGGGAGCCCCTTGCCTGACTGCCATTTAAGGATGTGTGGCAAGCAGAGCAGAAAAACTAAAAGGGACCACGAAGGCTGCACATCCTAGTGCCTCACAGGGTGTTTTTTCCTTTAGATGTGGTAGGAATCCTCAACCATAAGCATTGCTAAATAAAGATCTTAGCCATAGGGATGATGAATTGATGAAAGCAGGCTCTGAATCTTCTGCTTTGTCCTCAAAGATGTGTGCACCTTGGGTGACAACAAATCAGTTCCACTCATCACCTCCCAACGTGGCTACTTAGATGGAAAGATGTGGTCTTGGTGATGGGTAAGCATGGCAGACTCAAAGTTTTGTAGGACCTGAAATTTATAATTTTTGGATTCCTCTTTAAGAAAAGGAATCTTATATATATTGCTTCTGCAAAATTTAGAAAAAAGATGAACATGTGAAAACATTGTAGGTCCCCTCCCAGGCTTTGGACAGAACAGGAGAAAGGGAAGGGCATTGACATTTAACCTTCATTATCTTCGAGGTAGAACTCCCTCTCCTTCTGGAATACTGGAAGGGTTAAGATATGACAATTTCTCTACTCCTTGATAGTCGAGGGTCCCATGTTAAGCCATTGATTCATTCACTTACATGTGGTCTGCAAGGTTATAACATGTCTGCATTCTTGCCCAGGGCATTGATGTAATATCAAAATTGGCTTACCCACAGCTTCAGTTTTTTAGGTCTGGCCAATTAGTGTCCTGTGTCCTCTGTAGTATAAAAGAAAACAAAACAAAATGTTAGATGAGAAGTAAAATCCCAAAATGATGTTTATTTATTTAAGCTTGGAAAATCTGGCAAGAAGGAGGAAAAAATACTCCTGAGTATTTGAATATGAGAACATTGAAAACAGTCATTATGTGGTGTTTGAAATCTCTCAAAGAAAACACTGTGGTTTGCATTCAAGATTGCAATTCCAGACTAGCTCTTGTGAAATCAGGATGAGTTTTACCATTCTAACTGGTAAGATAAATCCTTATTTGGTCATCACAGGTTATGAGTCTTGGAGAACAGGTTCACTTTTACTTTGTTTTCTGAAAATAAGCCTTTGCAATAATAATAGTGGAATTGAAATAAAATGGTTTAGGAAAAAACCCCAAACTGGTACCTATCCATTTTTTAATGTGAATTTTCTATAGACTATGATCACCTATCTGTAATTTGCTGGGATAAAAGTAAATTACATCTTTTCTAAATTCTCAGTTTCCTGCTAGTTTTATGAGGTTGGAATAAGTACAGCCCAATTCAGAACTCAAAAATAGTCTTCATTGTATATGTATGTATAGGCTTCCTTACCAAAAACAGTGGTTATAACATATCATAGTAATTATGATGGCAGAGATTTATGGGATGAATGTTAGACCTGTGAAGTGGGTACAATCTTTTGTGCCCTGTCCAGATCCCCCCCCCTTTTTTTTTCCAGATCCCCTTTACTAGGCTGGTGCACCCATCCCCACCATGCTGTGAGTGTTGACTTCTCAGTGCTCATGGCTGCATTATTTTTTGACTCTTGGCTGATAAAAGCCCCCTTGCCTCTGGTTGATACAACCTGTGAGGTTCAATTCATGCTTCCAAGCTCCCTGTGGAACTAGACTGAAGCTACATCATTATCCAGCTTCTTCCCCCACCCTACCTGTTTCCTTTAGTTTCTCAAAAACACTACCTCAATAGATCACTTGCCCAAGAAAATCCATTTTAAGTTCTGCTTCTAGATAGACTATATCAAGTGCTTTGTATTTCCACTCAAGATTTTGATGAATGGTGGTGAAAAAAGTAGGAGAAAGGATAAATAGGAGGTGCAATTCTATAATTTCAGTATTTACAATGGTTGACTAGCAAGCAGCAAAGTGAACTTTTAAATGAAATATGGGATTATTTTCCATAGTTCTTGGCATCAAACCAACACAATGCCCTTCTCCTAAGAAGTGAATTTTGCCAGTCATTTTGAAACCAAGCTGCACATTCTGGCATGGTTTGACATTTGCCCCCTGGTCAGGGTCAGGCATTCTGTGATACCAGACAGCCAATTTCAAGCATTGCTGGAGTCACAAAATGAGCCATTCATATGACAACAGAAGCCTTTGAAAAGGCAGGTGATGCAGGATGCTTGGGTTTCTCTTGGCAATTCTGCAGTAGGGCCAAAGCCAAATGCCAAGCTGTTTATCCGTCTGCTGTTGACTCCACTCTGAATTAACTGAACAGAGCACAACACCTGTTGATTTAGGAACAGTTTTGAAATGAGTAAATGATCTTTTGTGAAGGCCAGACGTAAAGTCATGATATCAAGATCACCAATATTAATATTACATTTTTGGTGTTCAAAGGATCTTTCTTAGTATTGCAGAACAGCATGCAAAAGTCTTGGTAGCTGTGATTCATACCCTAAAAGACCATTTTGGAGGCAAGCTTTGGAAGAACTTGCCGTGAGGTAACAGATGTTTTCAAAAGGTAGTCAAATTAACTTTTTCCCCCCATTTCATATTTGAAAGTGAAATGACTCCATGAAGTGAGCTGTGTATCTAGATGGTTGAGTGCCAGAAGAGAGACGCAGGAGATGAGGCTAGATAGAAATTAGGCAGGATAACGAAGGACTCCGTAAGTCCATATTTTGGAGATTATGCTAAACAGAGTGAAGTCATCCAAGGGTTTAAGCATGGAAGCTATGATTATACTTGTATTTTAGTGAGTGAGCTTTCACAAAAAACATTATCTCATCGGAACCTTAAAATAACTCTAACATAAGAAGGTTTGACATTTTTCACTCCATTTTACATGAGGAAACTGAGTTGTGGTGACCTTTAGTCACTTGACTAACATCATACAACTGCTTGTGGGGTGAAGACTGAGTCTCCAGTTCTGATTCCAGATGCTACCATGCAACTTTTATGAGTGGTCACAGTAAACATGAAACAAAAGAGAAGTTCCAGTCCGAGAGAGTGGACCATGCACATATGCTCAACAGAAATTGATGAAAGAAGAGTATAGCATTACAAAAAAAGATCAAGGGAGAGATAAGGGTTGAAGATATTGATGTTTCAACTGCATTACATTCTCACACAGAAACATCCACATTGCTGTCAACTGTGTGGGAAGGAAAACCATGTATATTTTTTTGCAATGGCACTTGTCATACCCAGGTGCGCACACAGACCATAGAATATTTTCCTGAATTATAGGAAGAAGCCCATATCATTTTATAGACGCAAATACAAAGATAATATTCTACTTTATTTCTAGACTGTTTGTCTAGGATCAACCCTCTACATGAAATGTAAAGGTATCCACAAGTAATGGAAAAGTTTTACTTTTCAAACCAGTAGATTTCTGGTTCTTTGCCCTGACTTTCTAAGGCTAATACTACATAAAACATTTTGTCAGATTGGTGTCATGGGGACACGTGGCTCTAGCCTCTGGAATGGGGAGAGATCAGACTCAAGCTGGGAGACTGGGATAGAGTCTTCTGGACTAGATACCTTGAGGTGGTGTAGAAACCTCCAGGTGAATGCTCAGTGGTTGGACAGGGATGTGTTGTATGGGGTTGTGACTCTAGAGATTTCACTTAGAACTAAGGTGCTTAGAATACACAGATGATCATCCTTTCCATATCGTGCATGTGTAGGGCTTTGCAGTATTAGTTGGCCATGAGCTCATCCCTGCTGACCTACTGTGGCCCTGCATTTTTAGTATTTCTTGGGGAAGAGTACAACGACATCAGGAAACCACTGCCTTTGCAACTATTGCCTGGTGACCCCATCAGAGGAATTTGCTTTGCCTACATAACAGAGAATTATTTGATGCATGTATATTGCAGATCATTCTTTGATTTGCTGCCCTGACATAATGTGCAGTCTCTGATAATATGTCATTCAATTTTAGATTCCTATGCTATGGCTTGAAATCAACCCTCACAATGTGAAGTGTCAGAGGGAGTGTACAGAGCTGTATCAAATTTCATATTAAAAATACAAATTGTAGAAACAACATTAAAGGATATATTAAAAGTTATTTCTGAATAATAGGTTTATGGATAGCTTGTATTTCCTTCTGTATATTTTTTCCTGGATTTTTAAAAACTTGTGCAATAAACATGTATTACTTTTGTAACCAGAAAAATAAATATTCTTCCAAAAACTATAAAATACTATCAAACAATCTCCCTATCTTGGGGCAGCAGGTAGGGGCAGTGATTATTTTTCTCATTTTATACCTGGACAATGTGTTATGTGGGTGAACTAAATTTAAAGGGGGTAAGAGGCTTCAGGGGCGCCCGGGTGGTTCAGTTGGTTAAGCATCTGCCTTCAGCTCAGATCATGATCCCAGGATCGAGCCTGGGATCAAGCCCCGCATCAGACTCCCTGCTCAGTGGAAAGTCTGCTTCTCCCTCTCCCTCTGCCCCTCTTTGCCCACCCCCCTGCTCATGCTGTCTCTCTCTCTCCCTCTCTCTCTCTCAAATAAATAAATAAAATCTTAAAAAAAGAAAAAGAGGGTAAGAGACTTCTACGAGATTTCCCAAGCATTTGCGTTGCACCATATCTTCTGATACTACACCTTCCTTCTTAATGATGTTCTTAATTTTTCTGGCATTCAAATATAGTATGTTTCTTGTTTGTGTTGTATCATGGAATTCTTTGCTTTATCTGTATCTATGATTTATTGTTTAAAAACGGTGTTCAGATGGAGAGATAGGCAGTCATGCTGCCATGTTGTCTTATGGGAACAATGACATTATTTCTAGGATAGCTTGAAAACAAGAAATTAACTCTCTCAAGTCATGAAAGTGATGACAAATATAGGAAAGAGCCAATATTTTAGTTATTTTTTCCACTTCAGTATTGTCAATTATATTAGGTATATGCACTTGCCAAAATTTTATGCAAGTTTTAAGAATAGAGGTATGTAAACTACATAAGTATATAGAGAGAAGTTTATAATGTACTTAGTAGAAAAAAGAAGGCCACAATATTAATAAAGATTGAGTTAGAGAGATTGGATTACTAATGATTTTCAAATCTGATTGTCAATATTTTTTAAATGATAATATTACTCTTCTACTGATAAAAATTTTCTCCACAACTCAAAAAGTTAAATACATTTTCTGAAATTTCCGTGAACTAGCTTTACACAGTATCGTAGCCAATGAGGTTTATCAGAGGCACAATTATTGCTAATTGAAATTTCCATGAACCAAATTGGCCAAATCGAGAATATTTTATGTAGATGAACCAGAGATAACAATGGAAAGGAAAGGGTGGCTGACCTTTCTCAACACAGCACCCAAAATACAGATTCATGCTAGGTGTTGGCAAGGCTCCAAGGATGATGCCTATAGCAAATTCCATGGTCAGTTCAGATAATGTAGCATTCAGGATGTAAGAAAAGCCAACATACTGAACACATTTCCTTCCTTCTCTTTCTTTCTTTCTTCTTTCAGATTTATTTATTTATTGAGAGAGAGCATGCGCGTGTGCGCGCACACACACACACACACCCCACGTGTGCGTGAGTTGAAGAGGGGCAGAGGTAGAAGGAGAGAGAGAATCCCAAACAGACTCCATGCCCAGTGCAGAGCCTGATGCGGGGCTCGATTTCACGACCCTGAAATCATGACCTGAGCTGAAACCAAGACTTGGACGCTCAACTGACTGAGCCCCCCAGGCGCCCCTGAATACCTTTCTAAATTACACAGTTCCATTCATGTTCATTAGCAAAATATTACATTGTTTGAATTTCATCCTAGGGCAGTAGGATGAAACAACACCCATTTCCCCCGTTTCCTTCCTATAAGAAGTCTAATTTAATGCAGATCATTACTGTAAGGAGTAGCTGACCTTTTGCCAAGCTCTAGGGGTGAAAATGACTTATTCATTATGTTTATCAATGATTAGTGTAGAAATGAACCTTTGATACAATTTTGGCTAAAGCGTATGAGGCAAGTGTGCTGAAGACTTCTGGAAAAGGGAAAACTTGTATCCAGGGAAATGATTTCTCCTCTTCTCCATGTTGTCCTGCAAAGATGTAATGCCCAGACTTCTGCAGTCTGAAGAAGATGCTGAACTATAAGAGAGTGGAAAGAAGTCTCTTAATTAAGTCAAATTAAAGGCCTACCCTACTTTAAGTCTTTCAGGTAGATGAGTCAGTAAGTTCTTTAATATTTAAGCCAATTTAAGTTAGTTCTTTTTTCCTCAATGCTGACGTCATCTTTTTTTTTTTAAAAATATTTTATTTATTTATTTGACAGAGAGAGACACAGCGAGAGAGGGAACACAAGCAGAGGGAGTGGGAGAGGGAGAAGCAGGCTTCCCGCAGAGCAGGGAGCCCGATGTGGGACTCGATCCCAGGACCCTGGGATCATGACCTGAGCCGAAGGCAGTCGCTTAACCAACTGAGCCACCCAGGCGCCCAATGCTGACGTCATCTTAACAGATATATGATAAAATGCCTGGCATTTTTAATTGTCTAAAGTGTATACTATAATTCTAAGAGCTGGATCAATATAAAAAAAAGAGTGGATTGTTATATTCTTATTATATCAACGCTAATCAATATTTGCAGCCAGTAACATAAATTGGATTTGAACTGCCAAATGAGTAGTCTATTAATAATTATTAATCTTATTTAGAAACTGTTAATTTTCAGTGTTTTTCTGTTTATATCTCATTATTTGCCAATGATAGCTCTAAATAACTTTCATATATATATATATATAAGTTTTATTTATTTAAGTAATCTCTACAACCTACATGGGGCTCGAATTCACCAACCTGAGATCGAGTCACATGCACTTCTGACTGAGCCAGCCAGGCACCCCAAAACATATTTAATGTACATTAATTATTTAGGCTAGCTTTCTCAGAAGGTAAGAAAAAGGACATTTTCCTATGAATCTCAGTAGATTTTTGGTGTTTCATATAATTTTCAATGTACCATAAATTCATTTTTAATTAAAGCAAAGATTAAAAACATCCTCAGCATTCAGTGTAAAGGATGGTCGATTTATTTTGAAATAAAACCTTATAAAACTGAAAATACTAAGAGGGCATACTATAGGTCTGGAACAAGCACCTACATCATAGGAAATAGATTTTATTTCAATTATTATTTCAATTATTATTTAACGATAGTTAATAGTAGTTAATATATTGCTGTGTTTCTACCTCATGGATCAGGAGTCAACACTAGTTAGAAATATTAAGCCAATGATGTGGCTGGAATCAGGGGTGGAGTTTGCTGATCTCTGAATGTTTGGGTTATGATGTGCTGTCTATCTCAAGAGATATATGAGGGCAATTCATGGACTGACATTGGAAGGAAGTATTACCATGCTGTCTCTTGTCAGGATAGTGCAGTAAATGGATGACACCCAAGTGACAAGCAGGGGATTTAGAGTTGATGATGGACCCATATCATTCAAACATCTCTTTTAGGAGAACCTCCATTGTTTGTCTGTTCGACACCCTTCTAGTATGTGCTCTCCCCTTTCTTGTTGGGAAATCCAATCCATGTAGTTTGGTTATTGCTGACTTTTTCCCCCAGACCAGAGGTGTAAGAAGATGACAATCAAAGTGTCCCCCACTGCTGCCCCGCCAGAGTGACATAGACAGGAGTGGGCCCAACTGTACCAGAGTCCTCTCAGGACCACTTCCAGTCACTGCACATAGAAGCAAGTTGTCCTTGGTCTTATCTGTAACCACTGTAAAATTGTAGAAATGGAAATAATTTTTTACTTATGTGATTCATAATTTATTCTGCATTTGCAATAAAATATAAGTGTTTCCCCAAAATCTGAAAAATCGCATAATTGTTTATGTTGTCAGACTGTAAGAGAGTATTTTCTGTCTCATCCAGGAAGTGAAAGAAAGAATAGGTTTCTCCTCAGTAAGGCTAAAAATAAAACGGTATGGGCGTTTATCCCTAATGATTAGTTTCCTTGAAGTGAGAACAGAACTGAGAGTTCAGAGGCAACATCCTTCCTTGTGAGACATATTTTCCTCTCATTAGCCATTTTACAGATGTCCCTGGGCAGGTGCTGGAAATGAACTTTCTGTGATTCAAAATGGCCACTTTTTTTCTCTCTCTTTCACAAACTGCTGTTAGAATATTAGTACGTTCTAAGGAATCAAAACTCCAGCAGCCAGTGTGCTCCATGCTTTGAATTGTGTAGATTATTCCAATTATAGCTAGACTTGAAATGGTTAGACATGAACATACTAATGCCCTTTTCTTGATGCTGTGGACAGGACATTGCTGGCTTCTGTCATATTGGATGTAACAAAGTTCCCAACGCCTGTTCAGTGAGAGAGACTTCTGATAACATTCAACGTAATAGGTGTCCTTTTCCTGAAAACAACAACAAGAACAAAATTAGAATTGAAAAAATAAAATATATACAAGGATAAAGAAGCCATTTTTAGCTCAAAATATATAGTTCTGTATCCAGGGAATTGACCTTTGTTTTACTTGGTCTTGCAACAATTACTCAGGAATGTGCTGGACTTGCACTGGTTATCGCATCATTTGGACAAGCAGGTACCACAAACCTAGGGTCCTTAGCATAGTCAATCTTTAGAGGATAGGAAGGTATTGAAAATCTGAAGAGAAAATCTTTACTCCAGCTAGGTTGTATGATGGTCAGCAGGGTGCCTAGGAGATTTTAGGACCTGGGAAGCTTATATTTTCTTCTCTGCCTCTCCTTAATTTATGCCACATGTTCTTGTCTCATTTATTCCCAGGAACTTGTTTTCTTTTCTTTCTTTCAATCACTGCAGCCTTACCTTTGTGACAACAGTCCACTAGGTGGGTAATACTATCACAAGACATTTGTCAGGAAGCACTTCAGAAAAGCATGAGCTTTCTTAGTCTCAACAATTGTACAGACTTGTGCTATACACATTACAATCAGTCTTGGAAAAGGCATAGGGCTGTGATTAAGGATGCTCTCTGAAGTGGCCATGTCGATCTATTGCAAAAAGAGGGGCAGACTATGTAGAATTTAGTAAAGAAGATTTGCTGCATGGAAGTCACTATTCTGACACTGGGTATGGGACATGAACCAATTTAGGACACTGGAGAAGGATTAATGATGAAAAGGCTAGGCCAGCAGGAGATTTGAGTGAGATTTCCTTTTCAGATTTCACTGATTCCAAGTGCACATTTTTTTATACTTTAATACTTCTGACAATGGGATGTATCTTACAAAGAAGGGTGTGCCATCTTTAATTGGCAGTATTTTTTTATTCTTAACAGAATAGTAAAACATTAGGGGTGCCTGGGTGGCTCAGTTGGTTAGGCATCAGACTCTTGGTTTCAGCTCAGGTCATAATCTCATGGACTTTGAGATCCAGCCCCATGCTGGTTTCCGTGCTCAGCAGGGAGTCTGCTTGAAGGTTCTCTCCCTCTGCCCCAACTCTAGCGTGCACTCTCTAAAAATAAATAAATACATAAATCTTTTAAAAGAAGTATACATCTTATAAGCAGTAGTATCTTAGAAATATGTACTAATGAGACAGGCTTAGAGTAATACCAACTCCACACTAATTTAAGATAGAGCACCAACGTTATATCTTATGTGAAACATTTCATAAACTGTGTATAATGTATAGGCTGAAGTTTGGGTCTTTCTCAAGGCATCATTTCTGTCGTGTCTATAATTTCCAAATATAGAGATCCATTATTGGTAATCCTTTTCCTCTCCTTAGGCTGCACTCTCTAGGGTGTCAGAGATCATGCCTATTTCATTCACCATTCAACTTCCAGCACTGATTTTACCTAAATTATCCATTGCTAGGGAATCCTCTTTAAATCGTCATTGATACCACACCAGAAATACTGAGCCTATGTTAGGTATGATGGTCAGCTGTTTTGGTCACAGTTTCCATAATTATTGATAAAGTAAACCACGTGAAGTTTTTTGGCTGAGACCAAGATTTAACGTTATTTTCACAAAAGGCTCACCTTAAAATAAATACTAAGAACAAAATTAATTTTTCTAATTATTAATCAAAAGAAGGTTTATAAAGGAATGGAGGAAATATTATATATGCTCTAAAGCAATTTCATTACAATAAAGATGTTTGAAAATTTCAATAAATTAAATGACATAGTCACCTAATGACTAAAAATGTTGTTTTATAAATAATCATGACTTCTAACTGCTAAATATAGGAGGTATATAATATAGTTACTCACCACATGTATAATATACATATTTAATAGTAAAAAAACTATCCACTTAGAAATAAGTAAATTTTATAGCTACACAAAATTAATTTTATTTATTCCTGCTTTTAGTACTTTTCTCAAATACAATTCAGATGATACATGATTAAAATACATGTATGTTGTATATATTGCCTACACACACTGTTGGTACAATATCAGTCATTAAGCTTCACAGCTCATGAGGAGCTGACATTTACAGTTTTTCACTTTTTGTCACCTCATTGTTAGATCCTGATCTCTGTACATGTTACTTTTAATGAAAAAGGAAGATAATATAATAAAATATGGGAACTTACTATTTGCCTTAGAAACTATAAATATTAATCTAAGAATATAAAGTTAGGCTCCTCATGAAGATTGCCGTAATAATGAAAGGTTTTGGTATTATAAAAAAGTTATAAGAAGGGTACTCTCAGATCGCTGAATAGGGCAGTGCTGGGTATTCCTGAGTCTTTGGAGACTCTTTTCTCTTTCTCACTTTCAAATGTATTCTATTATCTCATTCTCACTTGTTTCTGACCATCTCTTCTATTCCTGTTTCTCTTACCTTTCTGCATCATCTTACCGTCATTCCTTGCCTTCCAGACAGAATCCAGTCTCCATCAAGGTGAACAGACACAGACCATAAATTCCACAAGGTCAGAGACTATGTCTACTAATTATCCACTTGATCCCAGGGCCTATCTCATCACTGGCACATGGCAGGCACCAAAAAACTGCTTGACCACTGACAGTATTTTGAGAATGGTGTAGATCTAAAGTAGACACTGTCTTTAAAGATTTTAGGCCAAGGCCAAATAGTGGTTATGACTTTAAATAATGCTCCTTTGGTTGTTGCTTTTTTTTTTTTTAAAGATTTTATTTATTTATTTGAGACAGAGAGAATGAGAGAGACAGAGAGCACATGAGAGGGGGGAGGGTCAGAGGGAGAAGCAGGCTCCCTGCCGAGCAGGGAGCCCGGTGCGGGACTCGATCCTGGGACTCCAGGATCATGACCTGAGCCGAAGGCAGTCACTTAACCAACTGAGCCACCCAGGCAAGGCACCCTTGGTTGTTGCTTTTATGATTGCCATTACAATGCAGTTGTTCTATGAGATTGGAGCTGATTCCTTGAAATGGATATGATGTTGTTTGGAGGATTCCCCCCTCCCCTGCCCCCGGGTAAACTAATCAACCTTTGTCACTCCCTCTATAAATACGTGAGTAAATGATAGTTTGAGGCCCACGGGTGTTATTGATGGTGTAACAAAGTTGGAGAGGGCTTTCAGGTGCTAGCGTAGAATTTGATGGTCATGCAAACAGAGTCCTTCAGGTGTCACTGACTATCTGATGATCATATTGAAATCCTAGGCATGGATTAGAAGTGATTGATTTGTTCATGGCAGATAGGATCCACTGTCTTAAACAGGTTGCAGTTCCTAAGAAAAGTACCATAAATTCTGAAATAGAAGTAACAGCAACAATAATAATAAAGCCAAGACTTTACTCGTCCTATCTCTACCTTTTCATGTCTTAAGTATTATAGAAAATTGTTACCATTTTATGTATCGACTTGGTAAATGGGAACTTATTATTATAACATGTATTTTACAATATGCTAAAGGGTTTATTTAGCATGATAAAAATAGGTATACATTTTAAAATCTCTCAATTTGTATTTCATTGACTGTCTTTTTCACCGGTAAAAACAAAAACAACAATGAAAATCTTATCAGTGTTTTTATATTCCTAAGTGTTTCAAATCATACTGCTAAAAGGGAAACTAAATGTGTACTAGTAAAATTGATTTAAGCAGAATATGCTCCTTTTTTTGGCTTTAACAAAAGATCTGTGCTTATATCTGTGCTGTGGGGATGTGGAATAAGAAGAGAATCAGAAGGAAGATTCCTTTGGCAGGTTACTTTTTATTTCCAGTTTCCTCAGATCCACTATTTCCGGCATGTTACCAGTTAGTGATTAAGCAAGTGTATCTTAGGGTTACTTCCTAGCTCCTCTCTTTTCTCCTTGGGGGAACTTTCTGGGCCCAGGCTCTTCATTCTTACAGTGGGAACAACAACAACAACAACAATAATGGCTATTGTGTAAGATTGTTGTGAGGATGGAAGGAATTAATATAAATAAAATTGTCACACCAGGGCCTGTAATATGTATTAGCACTCAGAACCTGGAACATAAGTATCAGTAAGTCTTAGCTAAATTTTCACTATTATCACTATCATTATTATCACCAGTATTATTATTATCCAAAATATTTCCACTGGCATATCTATAGTCTTTAGTTGCTTTCTAAAAAATTAAACTAGCTCCTTAAAATCAAATCATCCTCTTGGTATTCTTTCATTTAAAAAAATTAATACTCTTATGTGGCTCATTATATGACTCACTTATTTATGTTGGGAGATCAATGTAGGCTAAATTAGATGTATTTGATTTAATATTCATGAACAGAAGTGATTTAAGTTTCTAAGTGCTCACTGCAACCAGAAAAAGCTCCTGAACAATTAACCTAGATTCATATAATTTGTAAGTTTTTGCTTTTTTTAAAAGTTGGTCTTTTTGCTGAACCCACAAGAATGTCCGTATTTTTTTAAAATCTATTTCATTTCATTGTTTTTTTGCTCTCAGGTGGAGACCGATTCAAATCCAAGCATTTAATGCTGTGATAATACTTTTCCCGTGTCAAAAAGAAAAGAAGGGAATTAACATTGGTTCCAGTTTTACTTGTATTCTTATTTAACATTCCCTTTAGGCAGACACTATCTTCATTTTACAGAAGAAGTATCTGTGGTGCTAAGGTAACACCAATAATAAATGGTGGAGTTGGGTTGGAATTGAGGTCATCTGATTGCAAGGGGGTTCTCATTTCTTCAAGTCATAGCACACAGGTTCCAGGCGTAGACAAAGATTTATCCAAGGGAACTCTAGAGGACTTTTCTTTGGCCAGAAATAAATTTTAAAAGCCTACTTTCTTGACTATTTTATGTAGGGAAATAATTTTCAACCATTTTAAATGAATTGACATCTTGGCAAGTACCTGAAAATGCATGTATTTGTGCATGGGTGAGAGACGAAAGCATTGTTGATGACATATTTTGATGATACTAAGCACTTGGATCACACTTCCCATTGTTCCTGCCCACAAGGCCCTTGACAGGACTGACTCTGCAGTCCTGTGATCTGAAAATGGGCCTGAATGTGTTGTGGTCTGGTGTTTTTTCCCTCAGGTGGAGGTAGCCCGATATACCCAGATCAGTGAAGTGGAAGATGAAGTAATTATCGCCAGAATTTGATTAATGTGGAAAATCAACATGCAAAACTTTAGGATTTAAGCTATTTCTTTAATTGTGCATGTTTAAACCTTAATTAAGTAAATATTTTCTTAGCCCTCTGTGTGATTTTGACACTAGGATTGAAGAGGACAGAGTGAAAGTGATTCTAAGGGGGTTTTCAGAACTGAAAATGTCAAGTGGGGCCTGGACAACCATAGAGGTCTTAAGCCTGCGACAGGAGCAGTCAAAGGTCACAGGCATTGGCCTCAGGGCTTTATCATCCTGTCTTCTGGCTCAGAGCCCTGCCCTGATCACTGAATCCAAGTCTCTCCCTCCTTACAAGGCCCCAGAGGGCTCACAAGTGCTCCACTGCATCTGTTCACATAGCCTATAAAGGCTGCTCCATCTTTCAAGGCCCACAACCTCTAGTCATAGCATCATCTCTAAGGCTGTTCAGCTTCTGAAGTGGCCCACTGTTGTCCTCACTCAAAGTCCTTTTTGCACACTTAACCCCAGTGCACTCTCTCATGGGCCTCTCCCCCCTGGTCACTGTCCTTGTTGCTACTTCCTTGGGGACCTCCATTTCCTGCTGCATTCTCTAGCTACAGAAGTGGGGGTCCTTGAAGGGTGGGGACAGGGTGACAGTCATAGGTCATTGCTCTGGAGTAATTTAAGGTTCCTGGTCTTTGATTCTTGCCAGTGAATGAAATCATTGGCTTTAGCCACCAGGGTGTGACAGAAATGGAGCTAGTGGAGGAGAGAAGCAAAGGATGGGGTCAGTTGTAATGAGGGAAAGGAGGGTGTGTGTATATGTGTGCACCAAAAATCAGTAGCTGTTTCTTTTCTTCATTTTTTCCCCCCTAATCTAGAAGTATGGTGGTAGTCATTAGGCTCAAAACTTTTTCTTTTATTTAACCTTAAGCCTGTGGTCTCTTTTTTGTCCACACATCTCTAAAAACAACTTAAAAAAATGTACCTATCACACATTTTTAAGTAGATATTTACAATTTTTCATATTCAACTGAAATAGTTAGAAAGTATATAATTACCAGCATATTATATAAGTATTGACATTAAGAAATAAAAGTTTTCATCATTCTTTTAAATGTCTTAAAGCAATACCCCAAATTACAAGTAGTTTGGTAACCATCATCTACATATTTTGTATTTATGTAAGATCTAATGTAATAGTTGGAAATTTTACATTGTTCTTTTTTCTCCTTGAATTGTACTTTCATTTTACTTTCTGCAAAGAATTTTATCCTAATGTAATATACTTTTATGCTTGAAAGACTTTTATTGACCACCCTATCATACTTCTCTGCAACAAAAATCATTTATAAATTGAAATTATTTTTTTTATATAACCAAAGGCTTTAACTATTAAACTTTTTCTTTCTTTGAGTTATCATTATAAATATTAATATACAATTGGTCAAAACAATATAAACATATTATAAACTTTCATATGTAACTATGAAATGTAAGATATCAAATTATATGGATGGGTGGGAGGGTTGGTTATGATGCCTTGATTAAAGCAGTAGTAAAGTTGTTCCTTTGCTGCTGTGGAAGATTTATACCTTGGGAGGCAATGAGCCATAGGAGAGCTGTGTCTTTCTTTTGTCATGTGGAAAGCTGGGGAGTGTGAAGGGGAAAGGGGAAACTTAAGGAGAGCTGGAACTTCAGTGGCTCCACAGGCACATTAGGTTTGGGACAGAATATATACAGAAGTTGAGAATCTGGAAATTATTTTTTTTTTAATTTCTATCTTTTCCAAAAAAAGTCCTCTATGGGAAGAACCTGTAAGTACTAGTTCTTTTGCTAGTTTTGCTCCTTTATTTCCCTCTACATTGCAGGCAATGGAGCTCCACTTGCATCTCATTCCACCATCAGGGATAGAAACAGTATTTTTCTCCTGACTATATAATGGCTGAGAGAGCTTGTTTTTCCCCCATGATTTTCACTGTCCATTCCCGCCTCCCCTAATTCTCATTTTCCCACCCTAAGGGCCTTTGTATGTAAGCTATGACTATGCATTCATTCGGGTTACAAATAGGAAAATCTCTGCTGTATATATGGCATTCTGAGAGATTTTATAAAATTAAGTTGATGTAATCTGGTGCTCAAAAACCTTCCATCACAGTGGTAGAAATAAAATATATGCACAGGTTGCTAGGCAGAGAAGAGAAGTTAAGGTGTTGAAGATGGAGTGGACAATATGGAAATGGCCCGGTGGGTCAAAGCACGAATGTAATTCAAGAATGGACAGGTATTCAATTTGCCTGAAGCACAGAGTAATTTTAAGAACAGAATTTCCCAAAGTGTGTGTGTAGAACACATTGATAAGCATTTTTTTTTGGAAAACAGAGAGGGTAACTATTTCAGTTTTGTTTGAAGTCAAACAAGTAAAGAAAATGTTAGTATGCTAGATTAAAAGAAAAAAAAAGATTTCTTTGCTATAGAATTTATTAATTCCTTCCTAAGGTTATTACATTAGGGGAAGCCAGGGTAGGTGTTAGCATGCAATTCTTTTTTTTTTTTTTTTCCTGTGATGAACTGATATTGGGTAAGAAATGGTGCAATACTTAAATAAATGATCTTAAAATGAAATTCAGATCAATAATAATTCTAGCAATAATAAATCGTAATGGCCCCCATTTATGAGTATTTCCTTTGTGACAGCTGTATATACAATAATAGCTTAATCCTCAGCTAGTTTTGCAGGTAGGAATTATCACCCCATTTAGAGTTAGCAAACAAGTGCAAACATGTTAAGTGACTTACCAAAAACCCCACAGTATATACCCTTTCTAATATTCTGTGCTGCTTTCCACAAACTGCAAGTCACCATTGGTCTTGATCTTGCAGAATGTATAAGCTCTGATGTAAGGTTAATGGATCATGCTTTTATTTCAGCTTAAATTTTTCATAAGAGATCATGAAAAATTTCTTTATACTGTGTCCTTGTGTTTCTCAGAATTTTGTGTTTCATAAAAATTTAATTGATTCAATTGTGTATGGCCAGGGGAAATCTGCATTTCTTAGACTGGAAAAGGGAATGATCTTGATTTGGCTGATTCACACAAAATTTAAATGTTTTAACATAAAGTATCTATATCTATCTATCATCTACCATCTATCTATCTATGCAAAAAATAAACCTAGCTTTAGCTTTCAGGGCTTTTCATAGCATAATTTTGTAATTTCTGAGCAGAATCAAAGTACTTTGGGGCAAAAGAGCCCAATATAGGGTAAGAAAAATAAAGCTTCAAATAATTGTTAGAGCAGTGTGTAAGCAGCTACTGGCTGATTGACAAGAATTGTATTTCTGAAGATTCTTTTTAAAACTGAAATGCACTAAGTTTGGACAGATGCCACAAGTCTGAACATGGATAATATACACTCACTACTCAGTTTCTTGAGATTAATTATAACCTGTTCTGAGGGAAAAAAAGAAAAAGAAAGGAAGGATTTTTACCCCATCTACTGCTTGGATAGGGGAGAGGTATTTATTTATTTTTATAACAGGTCTTTCTCTCAACCAAAGTCTATAAATGTTTTGCTTGGGAATAAACTTGGACCTGGAGTTATGGTAAGTAGTATCTTGTTATGGGTCATGATTTTCCCCCAAATTATATATTTTGGAAAGAACTGTGTTTAAACTATAGGTATAATTACCACATAAGGAACCACAGAATGTCTGGGCATCCCCAAAACTCAGTAAGGGAGCACGCAGGTTGAGAAGCGTAGCTGTTTCCTAGGGCAGGGGCTCCTCTTGAGAAATTTGGCTCAGAGATTTGGAACTGAACATTGTTGACTTAACATATGCTTTACCATATGAAGCTTTTCCTATCACTTGAATCTTTCTCTACAGAAACCTTGGGGCTCTTATTTGCCTGCTCTTTCCTGCCAAATGGCTGGATAGGGCTCTAAGATACAACTTCCTTTACTTCAGTGACTTATAGGATGTTCTTAGAATCATCACAGAGGTAATTTGAAAGGATACTTTGTGGAATCAAAGCCATTACTTTGTTCATTTATTGATTTTAGTCTGGAAAATGGGACTGGGACTAGCTGTCCTCACTCAGGGAAGAAATTCACTATATAGAAGAGGGGGTTGCTTAGGAGTGTTGTGAGTACCTACTAAGTTTCAGACATTACTAGGCACATTTTATATTGAATTTCCCTGACAGATATGAGGTAATATTATTTTTTTAAGTTTTTATTTAAATTCAAGTTAATTCTTGGGGTGCCTGAGTGGCTCAGTTGGTTGTGTCTGCTTTCGGCTCAGGTCATGATCCCAGGGTCCTGCTCAGCAGGGAATCTGCCTCTCCCTCTCCCTCTCTGTCTGCCCCTCCCTTCTGCTTGTGCGCTCTCTCTCTCTCAAATAAATAAATAAATAATCTTAAAAAAATAAATAAATTCCAGTTAGCTCCTAACTATAGAGAACAAATTGAGGGTTGTTGGAGGGGAGAAGAGCGGGGAAAGGGTTAAATGGGCCATAGGTATTAAGGAGGGCACTTGTTGTGATGAGTACTGGGTGTTGTATATAAGTGATGAATCACTAAATTTTACTCCTGAAACTAATATTACACTATATGTTAATTAACTGGAATTGTATTCTAGTGTAATATTGGTTTCAGGAGTAGAATTTAGTGATTCAAAACTTCCATACAACACCCAGTGCTCATCACAAGTGCACTCCTTAATCCTCATCTCCTATTTAACACATCTGCCCATTCACCTCCCCACTGTTAACCATCAGTTTGTTCTCTATAGTTAGGAGTCTGTTTCTTGGTTTGCCTCTTTCTTTATTTTCCCTTTGCACATTTGTTTTGTTTCTTAAATTCCATATACGAGTGAAATCATATGGTATTTGTTTTCCTCTGACTAATTTCACTTAGCATAATACTCTTTAGCTCCATCCACATCATGGAAAATGACAAGATTTCATTCTTTTTTATGGTTGAGTAATATTCCTGTGTGTGTGTGTGTGTGTGTGTGTGTGTGTACTAGATTGTCTTTATCCATTCATCAGTCAAAGGACCCTTGGGCTGTTTCCATAATTTGGCTATTGTTGATAATGCTATAAACATCAGGGTGCATGTATCCCTCTGAATTAGTATTTTTGTATTCTTTGGGTAAATTCCTAGTAGTGCAATTGCTGGATCGTAGAATAGTTCTATCCCTCCATACTGTTTTCCACAGTGGCTGCACCAGTTTGCATTCCCACCAACAGTTTCCACATCCTTACCAACACCTCTTGTTTCTTGTATTGTTGATGTTAGCTATTCTGACAGGTATGAGATGATATCTTGTAGTTTTGATTTGTATTTCCCTGATGATTAGTGATGTTGAGCATCTTTTCATGTGTCTGTTAGTCATCTGTATGTCTTCTTTTGAAAAATGTCTATTCATGTCTTCTGCCCATTTTTTAATTGGATTATTCATTTTTGGGGTATTGAGTTTTATAAGTTCTTTATATATTTGGATACTAATCCTTTATCAGATACGTCATTTGCAAATATCTTCTCCCATTCTGTAGGTTGCCTTTTAGTTTTGTTGATTGTTTCCTTTGCCCTGCAGCTTTTTATTTTGATGAAATCCTAATAGTTTATTTTTGCTTTTGTTTCCCTTGCGTCAGGAGACACATCTAGAAAGAAGTTGCTACAGTCCATATCAAAAAGGTTACTGCCTGTATTGTCCTGTAGGATTTTGATGGTTTCATGTCTCACATTTAGGTCTTTAATCCACTTTGAATTTATTTTTGTGTATGATGTAAGAAAATGGTTCCGTTTCATTCTTTTGCATGTTGCTGTGCAGTTTTCTCAACACCATTTGTTGAAGAGACTATCTTTTTTCCATTGGATACTCTTTCTTGCTTTGTCCAGGATGAATTGACCTATAGTTGAGGGCTCGTTTCTGGGTTTTCTGTTCTGTTCCATTGATCTGTATGTCGATTATTGTGCCAGTACCATACTATAGCTTTGATCACTACAGCTTGGTAATCTAACTTGCAGTCTGGAAATTGTGATGCCTCCAGCTTTGGTTTTCTTTTTCAAGATTTCTTTGGCTATTCAGGGTCTTTTGTGGTTTCATACAAATTTTAGGATTGTTTGTTCTAGCTCTGTGAAAAATGCTATTGATATTTTGATAGGGATTGAGTTAAATGTGTAGATTGCTTTGGGTAGTGTAGACATTTTAATAATATTTGTTCTTCCAATCCATGAGCATGGTACATCTTCCCATTCCTTTGTGTCATCTTCAATTTCTTTCATCAGTGTTTTATAGTTTTCAGAGTACATGTCTTTCACTGATATGAGATAATATTATGATCTACATGAATATCTGTAGCTCTAACTTCTTCCCTGAGCTCTGTATCCTTATATCCAACTGCTTAATGGGCACTTCTATTTGGATATCTCACAGGCACCCTGAACTCAGGATGCCCAGAACTGACCCTAGCCACTCCAGCCTCATCAAGCATAATACAATCTAAGTTGGAGTCTTGCCAAATGTAACTTAAACGTTTCTTGAGTCTCTTGACTTCTTCCATTCCCATCTCCACCACTCTATTGCAAATGACTGTTACTCTCAGCTGGACTAATGCAATGGTTTTCTAGCTGGTTTCCCGCATTTCTTCCCACTCTTCTCCAATTTAATCCATTTTTCCACTATAACCAGAGCTATCTTTTCAAAAAATGTCAAAGCTCTCAAGACACCTTATACCTTAAATCACTTCAGTAGCTCCTTCTTGTGCTTAGGTTGGAAACTAAAATACTTAACAGATATTCTATGGTCCTTGTCCATTTCAGCAAGCTTTCTCTCCTTTCACTCTCTTCTTCTCTGCATTTCCATCCCTCTGGCCCTCTTCCAGTTCTTTGAAGAAGCAGATATTCTTCCTGCTCTCCGGCCATTCTGTTTGTTTCCTCTCCTCTTCAGACCCCTTTTCCCCAATATACATAGTTAATTACTCCCAGTCAGTTCAAATTTATTTTGGATATCACTTCCTCTTGGAGTTTTCCCTGACTCTAGGTTAGAGAGGTCAGGATTCCCTGATAAATGTTTTTCGTTCAGAGTTGTCACAATGATAATTAAACATATATATGTGTGATTAGCTATCTGATATTTGTTTCCCTACCTACAAAGTAAGCTCCAGGAGGGCAGAGTACAGATATTGTACATATAATATATTTTCAGAGCTTTGCACAGTACTTTCCCCAAGTAGTTACTAGGTGAATATTTATTGAATGAATGAGTAAATGAATGAGCATATATTTTCCAGATGAAGAAATTTAGGCTCAGATGGATAAGTGACAGAGAAGGAATGTGAGTTCAGGTCAAATTCACCCTAAAATCTATGCTCTTTGCATTCAAAATTTTACAATCGCAATTATGTTCTTTTACTAACACTATTTTCAAAATTAATTTTTAGTAGTATTATAAAATTTGTATCAGTGTCCTGATGCCAAAACATCTGAGATGAACATCACAATAGATTTTTTTCTATTGTAAATAGTTTTCCACAATAACAAGTGATTTTGTTGTCACTTGGTTGACAGTACAGAATTTTGTGTGTGACTTTCCTGTGTTCATTTCTAATATAATAGAGCTGTCCCTTTAATTTGTCCCTGGTATTTATTTCTACATAGTATTAATTTTTTTTAAGTTTGTCAAGGAAGTAATAAATGGCGAAGATAAACTTAGGTTATTAATTCAGATGTTTATGGAGGATAGTCAGAGAACAAAAATGGGTGAGGCAGCTTTACAAGGACTTTGGTGGGGAGCTGGAGGAAGGAGTATAGTCTATTAATTTCTATATTTCACAAGTAAGTGGCTATTTTTGGTCTTTTAATGGTATTTACTTCATAATGGGTAACACAAAATTAATTTTTTAAATGCCTGCTGATTGTCTTCAGAAAAACGTGAAATCTCAGGTATTTTTGGAATCCTGTCCTAGATTTTTATTTGGAAGCTTACTGCATTTCATATATGCATACATGTTAAATATAATTAAATTGTATACATAAATTAATTAAGCAATTGGGAAATTGAATTTCACAATGGATCACTGGCTTTAAACTACAGAATTCTACCTTGGGCTAAATTAAAAAGTAACCACTTGGTGTTTTGATGTCTCGTTAGTAAAACTTTCTTTACTATATACCAGCATGGCTAAATTCTAGAAAAGCAATCTCGGCGAAGTGTTACTTAAAAGAGCGAAAAGTGGGCGCCTGGGTGGCTCAGTTGGTTAAGCGACTGCCTTCAGCTCAGGTCATGATCCTGGAGTCCCTGGATCGAGTCCCGCATCGGGCTCCCTGCTCGGCGGGGAGCCTGCTTCTCCCTCTGACCCTCCCCCCTCTCATGAGCTCTCTCTCTCTCTCATTCTGTCTCAAATAAATAAATAAAAATCTTTAAAAAAAAAAAAAAAGAGCGAAAAGTATGTGAGTTATTTTGTGAAAATAATATTTTTAAATAATGAGTGTGTAGAATTTGTTAGCAATTAGTTACCTTTAAAAGCCTCTTGGTTATCATAGTTAGCACTTTTGCTTCTTTAAATGTCAGTGTAGAGGTTATTTTTGATAATTTCTGTAACTAAACTACAAACATTAAAAATGAAGGAAAGAAGAAATAAAAAGGTATAAAGTGTGGTGCCTGTAAGTTGATTTTTTTCTTAGTCCAGCCTGATTACAGCTGATCATTGGTCTGCTGGTGGGGCCAAAGTTAGAGGATTGAGAGGGGGATGCTTGAGGCAAGGGGGCAAGACCATGCACAGTTTCAGAAGTGATTCAACTCTTTCTGCTGCAATGATCCTATCCTCTATGACCTCCTGCAGTCCAAAGTCCTATATGCTAAACATCAACATAAAGAATCTTAACAGCGATGCTGCCACCAGAGTTGTTTAGTGGAGGCTGGATAACTCCCCTCCTTGTCTGTAAAGATACATGGCCTCACCTCTAAAGAGTAGAGAGGGGAATTCACTTCATTATGGTTGTATAGAAGTAATAAAACAAAAAATGATTCAAAACGTTGTTCTTAATTTGCTCTCCTGAATTACTAGGATCAGAAAATACTTGTATTTTGTTTCAGTTCTCTTTGGAGACATTTCCACGATGTCTAAGTCCCTAAAATATTAAAATATAAATTTTTGAATCTGAAAAGTATAATACTCAAAGATTTTCTGAATTAGACCATTGAGAGTTTATTCAAATATATTTATATATTTTAAGGTAAGTCAAAGTCAGGATTGGAGTGGTGATATATAGATATCAGGTAGATATCTATAGGGTATAGATAACATCAGAGGCTAGAGCTGATAGAGCGCATTTTAAGTCCATGTGTAAGAGATGTGGGGTCAGCCACTTCATAAAATGTCAGGGATTCAGAAACACACAGTCAAAACTCAGTAAATATTGGGTCAGAAGTTACAAAATAGATGAGAACAAAATGCCTGGAAGAACTCTTTCTAAGAAAAAAAATCTATCCACTCTCATAATTAAAAATCTGTGATGGTTCTGTAGTTGCCCAGGACAAAACCTAAATTCTCCAAAAACATTAAAAGCTTCTTAAAATTTCATCTTGATCTGTCTTACTGGCCTTAACTTTTGCTGCTCTCTCCCTCTCTTCTCTTCATTTCAATGCCCTAACTTTGCCCACGCAATTCTCAGCCAAATGAAACCACCTGGAAAGTTTTTAGTATTCCTGTGAACACCCACGCCTCCATACGTTTGCATATGTGGTACACTCCCCCTGGATAATTCTCTGCTCTTGCTCACATGAGTCATCACTGGAGACCTATTCAACATAGAACCTAATGCTAGACTTTCCTGAGTCATTAGTCAGCCTTTGATGCTTTTGTAGCACTTCGTTCACACTTCTCCTATGTCGCTCACCACAGTGTTTCTTTACTGTTTACTTAAAATTCTGTATCCTCCAGTATTTTATGAATGTTAAGTATGTGAATCTAGAAGATAGTAAAACATCTGGGCTTATGATCTGAAAATCAGAACATAGACCCAAATTACAGGTTTAGGGCAAATCTTAGCTAATGGACACTAAGCCTGCATTAAAAATGTTCCTCTGGGAAATTTCAGACCTAATGGGTGTTATTTTAAATTCTAGTTATTGATTTCAGTTCTTAGTCTTCCTAAGGCCTGCAGATACCATCAGAAATGCAGTTTCTTCAGACTAGGGGATGTGTGGCTAGACAATAAAGGCTCATCCTAACCATCTGTCTAACATGCCCTCTTGTAAGGGCACAGATCCCCAGACCCAAAACCCAAGAGGAATCACATTAACATTTTTAGTAATGGAACCTGATTTACCATCAAGCTTAGGCACTGAAGGTTTATTTGTATGAAGCATTAAAAAGTAAAAAAAAAAAATTGGGGCACCTGGGTGGCTCAGTCGGTTAAGCGTCCGACCCTTGATTTTGGCTCATGTCATGATCTCAGAGTCGTGAGATCAAGCCCCGTGCCAGGCTATGCACTGGGTGTGGAATCTGCTTGGGATTTTCTCTCTTCCTCTCCCTCTGCTCCTCCCAGCTTGTGCTCTCTCTCTCTCTTAAAAAAAAAAAGTAAATAAATCTCCATCTCTTTTCCAAATTCCTTCTTTATCACATATGCGGCTAAATAAAAGGGATTAATAGTTATCTACTTTTAAGCTGCTTTTTTAGTTCTTTGGAGGGGGATGGTAAAAGCACATTATCTATGAACTTATTTTATTGTTGTGGGAAGCTCAAATGAGAGGCATGCTACCAGGTGTAATAGAATCAGAAGTATCTTACTTCTGTAGTGGCTGTCTTTTTTTCAGTCATCATCCTCTGTCTGTAGAAATAGGAGGGTTTGGGGATTCCTACCAAGATGGGAAGGGGCATTTGTGCCCTCTGCCTGGACCCTGGTAACAATAAAGTGTAATCCTCTGGGTTAATGGGCTCCAAGGTTTTTATATTGTGAACCCCATTAGTAAAAACTTCTGTGTACGGCTCCTGGTATTCATTTATTTATGTATAAATTATATGGCTGAACTACTTTATGTATAGCATATCTAAAAATGGAAAGAAAAAAATGATAAAAGTGGACTGAACAATCTTTTAGAAATTACTTTGTTTTCTTTAACAGGTCATAGTTGACCAGAGTAGATATAAGTTCATCACTCAAGTAGCCTTATAAGTTCGGATATTTTAGGCTGACATTTTGGCAAATTGGATTATCATTGTTTTGGTCTTGTAACATGACTGATGAAGAGCTTGGACTGGGAGTAGGGGTGCCCGTCCTGCTGTTGCTATTCACCTGAGATTGTAGTATCACCAATCTCAAATTGATTGTGTGAATCTTCTAATTCATATGTCCATTTTATAATGGTTGATTGCTTTATGCTATGTAATCAGTGAATTAATATGACAGGGCATAAGTAAACTGTGATATATCATGATATACTGAAAAAGAATGACAAAAGGGAAGGTAACTACCCCTTCACATGGTAGGACTTCTATTGTTTCCTCAGAATACCTCACCCAGTACATGGCAGCACCCTTACTTTTGATATGTGGACCAAGGAAGGTACCAATGTTAATCAGTATCTTGATGATTAGTGAACTTTAACCATTTTGATAAACATAAATATACATTAAAGTACTGGTATTGGTATTCCTGCACCCCAATGAAGTAATCCTCTTGGACACATCCTGAGGATTATGTACCCAAATTTGGAGGCAATTATTCTATGTTATAGTGAATCAGACAAATTGGAACTATATTCCTCAGTATAATTATTGGCAATGCTTGAAGTTCTAGGAGAAATAAAACAATGTATTTGTCCCAAAAAGTAGGTGCAGGAATAAGGGGTCGTTTTGTTTTGTTTGGTTTTCAAGTGTATGGCTCTCAATAAAATGCATAAATTTATGTTTCCATCTGCGGATTTTGGATCCTTTATTTATTTTTATTTATTCATTTGAGAGAGGGAGAGACAGAGAGAGCCAAGCAAGGGGAGAGGCAGAGGCAGAGGGAGAAGCAGACTCCCTGCTGAGCCAGGAGCCAGACATGGGACTCGATCCCACGACCTGGGATCATGACCTGAGCCGAAGGCAGATACTCAACCATCTGAGCCACCCAGGCGTCCCTTGGATCCTTTATTTTTTATTTATTTTTTATTTTTTAATTAATTAATTTTTTTAAAAGATTTTTTATTTTATTTTATTTTATTGAGAGAGAGAGAGCATGAGAGAGAGGAGGGTCAGAGAGAGAAGCAGACTCCCCGCTGAGCAGGGAGCCTGATGCAGGACTCGATCCCGGGACTCCAGGATCATGACCTGAGCCGAAGGCAGTCGCTTAACCAACTCAGCCACCCAGGTGCCCTGGATCCTTTATTTTTTAAAGGTTTATTTATTTATTTATTTGAGAGAGAGAGAGAATTCTGGGGGAGGGGTAGAGGGAGAGGGAGAGAGAGAATCCACAAGCAGACTCCCCACTGAGAGCAAAGCCCAGTGTGGGGCTCAATCCCAGGACCCTGAGATCATGATCTGAGCTGAAACCAAGAGCTGGCCACTTAACCAACTGAGCCACCCAGGTGCCCCACTGGATCCCGCTTTTGAAAAGATGTACCATTTCCTTTCGTAGCATGCTTCTCTTAAAGTACCCAGTTTGATCATCACTGCTATAATCAGCATTATATTGTGACTTCTACTGTGTCCCCAATAAATGGGGCAAGGATGAAATTTTGAGGAGTGCTATAGTTTTTAAAATATATTTGTAAAACTGTAGCTGACTTGGTTATTACAAACTGCATATGATTCTGAAATATTTATAAAACTCTCCAAGATTCAGAAAGTAAATGAATATCATTAGCTTTGTGAGAGCAAGTACTGTTACTCTCAGTGTTATGCAACACTCTAGGCCATAATAGCCAACCTATAAATGTTGGTTGAATAAAAGGAGTATGTTGTGTTAATGAAGACTCATTTTGTTGAGTAAATTCTGAAAATCTGTGGCAGTCTAAGGAAGAGTTATGTGATTAATTTTAGCTTAGGAAGGGTTAGTAAATTATGAGAGATCATTTTAGAATAATTGAGAAAATGAAGTCCAAAGGTTGGAAATGTTTTTTAACTATGAAACAGTAAATATAATTGTTCATTAAAACTGAACAAATGAAAATAAAAACCACATTCTGTGTAGCATATGTGACATGGTAAGATTAATGCATCCTTTTAGAAAGACTGAACAAATAGAAGACACATGTACTCTATTTTGTATAGTAGAAGTGTCCCGGGAGATTTTCAGGTAAATCAAACTGTTACTTGAACTGTTCTTTCAAAGTATCACTGTATTTTATAAACTTTTAAAATTAGAGTTATTCTTGCTGAAGTTAGATGAAAAGTGTGTTTGTGTGGTGAGAGGAAAGGGGTGGTGGTGGGAATAAAAAGGGGGAATTAGAGGTTATGGTTTTAGGTCCTTTACCAGCAAGGGCACCCCAGAGCTTCTCAGAGCACTGAGACGATAAAGCATAGAGGTCTGTTTGTAAATTACACAACTTAACAGTGTTTTTCATTTTTTCGTGCAGCATCCATACATATATGCAATTACACATTCATTTGGCCAGCATTTATTGTGCCTCTTCTATGTTAGAGACATTATGTTAGACCTTAGGCGAATCTGAGCGGTTAGGTAGAATCTCCCGACCTAACAGGACTTACAATGTTGTGGGTGATCGCTGCAAGGTCGGATCAGTTACAGAACCTTGTTCTGTTTTGTTTTGTTATAGTAAGTTGCATCTCTCTATAATCAAGTTGATCAATTTTTTAGAAATTAACTGCAATAGAAAATATCTTTTACAAGTCAATTAAAACTCTAAAGCAAGCTATGGACTTTGGGTGATTATGATGTGTCAGTGTAGATTCATATTTGATAACAAATGTACCATTCTGGTGAGTGATGGTGATAATGGGGGACGTTCTGCTTCTGTGGGGTTTGGGGAGGCTGTGGAAAATCTCTGTTACCTCCCTTTCAATTTTGTTGTAAACCTAAAACTGCTCTAAAAAAAATTAAAGCCTTTTTAAAAAGTCAGTTACAAAAGGTTTATTGGTTAAGTAAAAGTATATAAGCAAACATCTTCTCAATTATTTTGTAATTTCGATTCTACAGATAGCAGATATTTAAAGTATTGGCATCCATAGTGATATCTTTTTCCCATTGACCTTCAAACTTAGCCTCAATGTATTTACTCAAATTCCTCATTAAAATATATTATATGTACGAGAAATGCAGATCAGACCAAGATGGTTTGAGGGTTTACTGTGTTCTTGTCTGCTAAATTTTTACTAGCATTTATTGTGTATGAGGAAGTTCTACTTGACGCGACATTTCCATATTTCAGCCAGGGTTTCTTAAATTTTTCAGTTCTCATAAAATACAGTTTGAGTCTTTATGCATTATGTATGATTCTTTATGACATCTAATCCCCCCCTTTTCACCCTAGAGTATAACTATAAATAGCCATAACATTTAGCCCTGGCTATTGAACAAGCATGAGGAAAATTTAGATCCAAGTGGGAGTCATTGCTTCGCATTTCATGATTCGATGTGCAATCTATGTTTTAAAATGGCTCTTTTATTATTATAAATATGCTCCTTTTTGCCTAATTGTAACATCCTCGAGAACAATGATTGCCAGTTGAGTTCATGGCACTTTAGAATAAGTAACTCCTATGGTTTAAAATGAGTAAAACAATAATTATATTGTAGCTAGGATATTAAAAAAACTTTTTGTTAAAGTTCTAGCTCAGCCATTGATGGTCATGTGGGGCTTCTTATGAATTTATTATTAAAACTGGTCAATAAAAATTCAGTTTGCAGTTTAAAAGTTAGAAAAATGGGAACTAGTTATATTTGTATTCTAAAGACATTATTAAAACAAAATTAAATTTTTTTGGTGGGGGGAACCTTAAACCTTACCATGCAAATACTAGAACCCTTTCAATGCTTTATATATTGTCATTGCTTTGAGAAATTTATTTATTTTATTTTATTTTTTTTTAAAGATTTTATTTATTTATTTGACAGAGAAAGACACAGCGAGAGAGGGAACACAAACGGGGAGTGGGAGAGGGAGAAGCAGACTCCCCGCCGAGCAGGGAGCCCAATGCGGGACTCGATCCCGGGACTCCAGGATCATGACCTGAGCCGAAGGCAGTCGCCTAACCAACTGAGCCACCCAGGCGCCCGCTTTGAGAAATTTAAACACACATTGGAAACACTGACGTATGAAATCTTTGCCCCTTGCACTGGTGTAAGGAGTGAAGTACAAATAGGGTGAGTCTAAGGCTTAAATGAGAAAACATATGAAGCCGTGCTGACTTCAGTAATTGTTGATTGAATGAATGATTGCATAGTAAAAGAATATGGAAAGCTTTTAACTGTGCTGTGTGAGATTAATTAAGAGTGGGACACCTAGGAAGGGTCGAATTCAGTGATAATTGTAATGACAGGCAAGATTTGGCTCCAACACTTCATTAAACTTCTATTTTTATGGGGATTTCTTCATTTCCACTGGAACGAACAAGTCAGTATGCATGACTTATTCTGCAATGAACTTTGATGAATTTTTCTAAGTACATAAAAAATGAGTTGCATCCTTCTCTTAATCCGAGAAACCCCCTATACCTACACTGATAAACTCTCTGATGCACATGTAAGAAGGCAGGATAATGGGCATGAAGGACAATCATCTATATGTATATATAAAATATATATTTTTGCTTGTCAGTAATAACTCTGAACTGCCTACAGCATTCATCGTGCCTTTTAAAAGTCAGGTATTGTATTGAATTCAAAAATTCTCTTATGCTGAGCAGGGAAAGGGGAAAAAAAAATCAAACACTTTCTGAATTGGGCCCAAATATCCAAGGTTAATTTTCTGAGAAAGCTGCAGTGGCTAGATAAGGCCATCCCCTGCAAATTAGTTTTGCCTGCCTGGATTACAGCTAAATTTATGCAGCTTGCCTTATCCTTTCGGAAGCGCCTCTGAAGTGTCGTAATTAACTGGCACACATAAAGTGAGCACATTTTCTGCTTGGTGGCGGCCATTCCTCACTTCATCTCAGTTCTAACCCAAGTGGAAAGGTAGTTTCTTATTTTTACTGTTAAAAACACACATGAATGCACTTGTGTGTGCGTGAGCAAACACACACACACACACACAACACACATACACAATCTCGCATACTTTACCAGAAGTCTTTGAAAACAATCATAAAATAGCTTCAGAACAGTTTGGAAATTTAAAGGGGTAAAGAATACTCCTGAGAGAGCAGGGAGAAATTTTTGCATAAAATTGAAATAAAAAGAAAAGCCACCTTTATGAAGTGACCGGACTGTTTTGGTTTGTTTGTTTGTTTGTTTTTTTAACTAGAAAAATTGTGTTTTAACACATTTTCTTCATGTATTTCTTGGTTATCTCAATAGAAACTCAAAAATCGCCAAGATATGGTGAAAACAAACATGTTCACGATCAATGTCTCCTTATTTTGTATTTTCTATTGTCATTTCTTTATATATTTTATATATTCCCCGTGTCACCCCCAATTTTTTGAGGTTCATACTTCCATTAAAACTTAAGCTAAAAAAAAAAAAGCTCAGAGAAAACTATCCTCAGACACCTTTCTCAGAGATGTGGCTCCATCTTTCCATTCATTTATATATGTATTACTTTGGCTGAACAACTTTTTTTTTTTAAAGATTGCATTTATTCATTTGAGACACAGAGATACAGAGAGAGAGAGAGAGAGATCATGAGCAGGGGGAGCGGCAGGCAGATGGAGAAGCAGGCTCCCCATCGAGCCAGGAGCCCGATGTGGGGCTCGATCCCAGGACCCTGGCATCATGACCTGAGCCGCAGGCAGACACTTAACCATCTGAGCCACCCAGGTGCCTCTGGCTGAACAACTTATTTTTCTTCTAAACACAAGGCTGAAGCAGTCATTATTTTTCGAATATCAATATAAGCCTTTGTAAGGATTGTCCCTGGAAACATATTTGACTCTGGTCAGCTCCTGGAAAATATACTAGATATTTCAGCGTATTGCTTCACACACTTCATTAAGGAGGTTTTGTTTTGAAAATAAAACACTGGATTTGCAGCCCACAGAAGCTGATCAAGAATTCCACAATGTCCAGGCTCATGGAGTGTTGCACTGAGTATGACACCAGATCAGTCATAATCCTCAAAGAGCCAGGAGAGATTTTCTATCCTCCATCCCACACTCTGGTCCTGGATTTTCTTTGGCTTCAGTTCCTCATAGAGTTATTATGAGGATTAAATGAGTTAATACATATAAAATGTTTAGAACTGTGCCTGGCACTTAGCAAATGTTCAATAAATGTTAGCTGTTATTCTGTCTCAGTAGGATGCTGCTCTAATGTTGGCTTCTGGCTGAGTCCTTAGTCATTCACATAGCAGTTGATTTTTCTCCAATGAGTTTTTATTTTTAGCAGGTGAATCATATCAGAATTGCATTTCTTTCTTTTTGCAACTTCTTCCCTTCCTGAAAAAAGCAGAGAAAAACATTTACTGCTTTTTTCTAATGACTTTTTCCTTCCAATCTTCCTCTTTCTTCTCACTGCAAATCCAGGGCATCATATTTCAACCTCTTTTCTAGGTGTCCCCTGTGGGGCCCTCTAGGCCTTTTTCTTACTCTTCCTTTATTATTCTTATAACACTTGCTCCCTTTGATTCTCAGTTCTAGAAATGTTTGTGTCTCTCAAGTAAACACTCACCAGAAACAGAACACCCCAAACTCTTTTGTGTATGGGAAGAACCTAGTGGTGCCTCAAGGAAGATGTTATTTGAATGCAGAAGTCATCTAATACAGTACAGAAGATATTTTCCTTTCTTGATTACTTTTTCTCATGGGAAAATTGCCATGCTGAGATTGCCTTTATGTGAAATAGAATATTCACTTTTTCAACTCAGTTGCACATTTAAAAGACAATCAACAGGGCTCCTGAATGGCTCAGTCGGTTAAGCATCCAACTCTTGATTTCAGCTCAGGTCATGATCTCAGGGTCCTGGGATGGAGCCCCACATCGGGCTCCCCTCTCAGCAGAGACTCTGCTTATCTCTCTCTTCCTCTGCCCTTCCCCCTGTGTGCACTTTCTCTCTCCCTGTCTCTCTCAAATAAATAAATCTTAAAAAAAAAAAAAAGACAACCAACAATTTGTAAAAGTCATCACTTGGGCCTACAGATTGATTGTTCCACTTAACGTTCAAAATACCTTCCAGTTGATGGTGGCCAGAGCCTTGAGACTTTCCCAGAAAAGGGGACTACATTTGTGTCCTTTCTGGGTGTATGGAGTGGGAGTGGAGCTTTAGCTTTTGATGACTTATTAGAACTGAGAGAGAGAATCAGACAAAATGTTTCCCAATGGGAAATGTTAGACTTATTTAGGTCATAGGAGTTTTGGTCCTGGTTCTAGTCCAAGGCACTAATATGCTAAGTGTTTGGAAAGTAAATGTAATAGGATTACCTCAAAAGCTGAGGCTAATGAGCTGCTCACTTTGAGGGACCAAAAATGCCAGTCCAGAGGGTAGACTTCAAGTTACTTGGCTTAGACCTTGTTATTGAAGTGAGAGTGTTTGAATGACACATTATAGTTATTCAAATGTTGAGTCAGGAGACAGCCATGGTCCTGAGATTAATACATTATTCAGTTCTTGTTGACCTAACTAAAACAGTGACTCCCTGAGAAACCTATAGGATTCTGACCACCGGGGTATGGTTTAATTTTAATTAGGAGCTCAGGAGCCTTATTTCAACTCTGATTTTAAGAAGACCTGGCCAGGTGAAGTTCCTCCTAGGGGCAGGAAAGGGGGTGGGTTGAAGTTGGTAATCCAGAGCTGGCACACGACTAAGTTATGGGTGAGAACTGGTTCTAGCACAGTCAGTGGCCGAGGCTAGAAGTCCTTCAGGGAATGATAATTGGGGGCCTGGGACTGTCACTGAATAGGCCCTTTGGAGTCCAAATATGGGGCCCTACTGCAGCTGCAGATGCCATCATGGCAAAGTGAACCAGGATCTATGGGACTGGGTAGAATATAGTTTCATTGCCATATCATGAAGCAACAAGAAACAATGTCATTGACAGAATTTTCTCTCTCCACCTTCCTTTGGAAGGGGATTGACTTCTTTTAGATTTCAGTGTAAAACCTAAGTGGCTATATAATTTATTCCATTGAGAATATAACATTTATATGTTTTAAACGAGTGTGTGCTTTGTTGATCATAAAATAATACACACTCATTGTTTAAAATTTAGAATATAAGGGTGCCTGGGTAGCTCAGTTGGTTAAGCGACTGCCTTCGGCTCAGGTCATGGTCCTGGAGTCCCAGGATTGAGTCCCGCGTCGGGCTCCCTGCTGGGCGGGGAGTCTGCTTCTCCCTCTGACCCTCCCCCTCTCATGCTCTCTCTCTCACTCTCATTCTCTCTCTCAAATAAATAAATAAATCTTCAAAAAAAATTTAGAATATAAGATAGGAATTTAAAAAAATCTGTGATGTAACATTGTAGAAATATATTTGATGCACTTTGCTGTACTTACTCTTACCACTTCAAGTGTTTAGCGTGTGGCTAAGCACCTGAAGTTATTTTATGGCTGTAATTGTTACTTGGGGCTATCATAGACATTTTACAACCTATGTATAACTGTACTATACAGAAAGCCACACCAGATCTTACTTTATGTATTCTCATCTCAAACAACATCAGAAGTTAATGAAAGGAGGTTTTTAAATGAAACAGCTATGCATAGACAGTCTTAATGTTAATGAGCCTATTAGCATAGGGGAATGACTACCCAGGTTGATCTACTGCAAGATTTAAGCAAAATACCTTAAATCAGTAATTACCAGTAAATACTTAAGGAACACAGAATACTCTTTCCCATTCAAGGAGAGGTAGCTCTCTATTTGCCTCCACCTGAAATTTTATAAACTCCTGAAGGTAGGAATGAGTGGAGGAATAATGAGAAAACCCAAGGATATATCTAGAGCACCATATGACCTCTTGACTTGAATCAGGCTTTGAACTGAGCAGAAAAAGAAAGTATTTTGATCAAATTGCTCTCATCTTATTTTAAAAGTCTCTCTATAATGTTTGCTTCAAAGAGCTGTTATTACGTTTTTTATATTTGAAAATATAGATTAAACTAATTACTTAGAATTATGCTGCAAGCTTTCATGTGAGGTAAATCCTGATTTTCAATCTTAATGTAAAAATACAGTTTAAAGTAAGTATTTTATTTATATTTCTTGCTTTAAAAAATGTTTGGTCATTTTGGATGGACTTGAGTGTTGGTGTCAGATTTTCTTGTTAGCTATGACAGAACTCTCTCTGTTCACTGAAAATTCCCCTAAAATGTCAGAGTCTGGGAAGACTAAGAACACATTTAAAACTTAACCAAAATTTTAAGCAGTTTATTTAAGGTGTGTTAATTATAATAAAACTGAGACTAACCTAAACCATAAAACAAAGACCTATATTCTAAAAAAACATGAAGAGAAAAGCCAATTATTCATAGAAATAGCACAGGATTAATTGGCTTCTAACAACAACAAAACAATAACAACAACAACAAGAATACCACCACCTTTGGAAAAGGTTGAGAATTAACTTTTGTGTTCTCTAGAATTAGATACAACTAACCTTAGTCTAGAGCCTCAGAAAAAAATAATAATGCTTAAAACAAAAGGCTTTCCAAAGCCTACTCATTCTTTCTTTTTTTCCTATTTACTTTTTAAAAATACGAATTGCACATACTGAAGGTGTACAACATGATGATCTGATATACTATACATACTGAAACCTACTCATTCTTAACTTATTCTTTCTAGAATGTCATAGATGTTAACTCCCTCTCCCTGACCCTCTTCTGCCTGGCTGGAGATGCAAGGCTCAGGCGACGGTCAGTACTTTTACATTGACATGAACCCTTGTTTTTTTCCTGTAATAAGAAAGAAAATGAAAAACAAAAATTTCCACCCTCCCCTTAGATAGAGGAATAACTTCTCTTTCTCCCCGTGCACAGGTAATCCTAGGGCAAAACAGAGTGAACCAGAGGTCCCTGAACTGGCAAGCGTTGCTCAGCATGGAGGGACTGGCTGCTCCTTGCAATGCCCCATGCCCAGGATTCTTTTCAGGTCACCCTCAGCAGCTAATCCCTGTCCCAGCTTTCAGCAGCTGTTTCTTCAGTGGTGACCCTGGCTGCAAAACCCTCCTGCCAGCAGTGGTTCTCATGACTGAGATGAGATGCAGCTTCTAGAGGTTCTTTTCTGTTGGCAGGAATGGATGCAAGCCGCAGCTTTGATCTAGGCTTCTTGGTCTTTCATCCGTGGGACAATTTAGGGTAATTAGAATGATTCCCCTTGCATTTACTTTATATTCTCCCAGTACCCTCTGGCTAAGACCACTTCCCTTCAGGCTTGGGAAACGGGACTGTTCCGGAGATGGGAGAGTGAAGAATCTAGGGCAGCATCCTGGCTCAGAGTCACCCACAAGTTTTGTTTGTGCCAGTTTCCAGAAACTGGGATCTTGCTTTGTTGGTGACTTCATCACATACCGTTCCCCTTCGCTGTCCTTGCACAGAGACAATGTCTTGTTCTTCTTCGTGGCGCCCCGAGCTATTCCTTGGGCTCAAGGGTCTGTGTTGGTACGCAGTCCAATTGCTGCAGGCCTTCCTGGTTCTTATCCTTCTCGCAGGGTGGGGACTTCTTTCTCTGATCTCTGGAACACAGGGAGAGTTCAGCTAAGGGTCTGGGTTTGGGCCTGCCCTGGGGGCTGTAGGTCCTGGTTCTGAATGGTTACTCCTAAAGGCAACAGCACATAGCAAGAGTAGTGCCAAGCCTTCTAGTACAGTGTGTTACAGGCTGCTGTTTGGAGCCCTAGTTCCAATACTACCCACCAGGTTTGCTTTATATTTGCATAACCATAAGGATTCTTGGGCATTTTTCCCAGGAAGAGAGAGCATGTTATTCTAAAGGTAAATTCCAGTCTCTGATTTTTCCAAATAGAAAATACCTGGAAGCTTTGTTTCAGTGTTAACTCTGCTGGTGCATCATGTTCTCCTACCCCTCCTTGTCCTTCCTGCTCTGAACTCCCAGCAACAAAGTAGTTTTCTCTGAGCCCTGGGTCTGAGACAGGCATTCCATTGTACAAGAATGATGAGGGGGATAATGTCTTTCACTCTCGGTGACGACTGTCTCTCTCTTGTTATGAACACATTATCTCATCTAATTCTTTCAACATTCCCTAATATATGGGCAAAGTAAGGTTCAGAGAGTCAGAAATCTTATATACATGTATTTGGAAAAACTTCTTCCATTTTTCTTTATATACCTCTCTTCAGAGTTCTGGGTCAAAATGCAAATTAAATTCCCTGAGAAAAGTTCCCCAAGGTAAATATGCAAATGTGCTCTAATTATGGCCATGTATTACATATGAATATGCCCTTCCTTGTAACAAAACTGGTTTCTGTTATTAGATATTTCCATGTGTTAAATATTTATCATTGCTTTGATAAGTTAACATGCTACAACTACTGACCCTTTCTTTTACAATTTTTTCCCCCTAACCTTAACATTGTAAAGTCTGCATAATCTGATCACCCTAGCTGTATTTGGTTGAAAGGAATTTTGGGTTACATGCTAGGTATTAGTGTTGAAAACATTCACTAAGGCTATATTAGAACTGTTAACAAATGAATAAAACGAGAGATGAAAACCTATAAGATTACTCATGCAGGAATTTGAAAATTTAACAATAATCATGACAGTGGATCTGCAGCATCCGAGGCTGATGGTTTTATGTAGGATGATTACTTTGGGGTATTTTGTGGAGGATCAAGCAAAGCACAAAATAATGTCCATGCCAGAAATAATATTCCAGTGAAAGTCATGAAAATATCTAAAATACATCAATAATCGGTAGAAAGGGTATGGGTTTTTGAATCAGGGACATATTTGGGTTCTAAGTCTTATTTCTTAATTTCACTATTTCTGTGACTTTGGGAAATACACTTACCTTATTGATTTTTCTATTTTATTAAGTGGGGCCAATAATAATATTTACATCACAAGTTCTTGTGAAGTAAAATATATGAAAGTGCTTTATTAACTAAAGCATCCTATACATACTAGCTTTATCTATTCATGCGTTTAATATTTACAAAGCAGTGCTTTAGGCAGGGTGGGGACTAGAATGGAATATTGAACACAAACAACAGAAATCTCTGACATGAAAGAGCTTGCGTTTTAGTTCAAAGCAAGAATTTTAAGGCTAATTTTTCCTCTATGTTAGAATCCACTGGAGTTTATTTCATAGCTTATTTTCATCTAAGCCCAAAGAAGGGTTTAAAAGGTTGAAGATATTTGAGTTTATTTAGTCAAATTCTGTGTCATGAAAAGTTCCATGATGTTTACTTTTAAGATTATTTTGCACACATAGATAAAGGGGACAAGGGTTAGATTTGGGGTATTTATAAATTAGGATAGTGAAGGCATTGAGAACGTGTAAGTAGAACTGTCTGTTTCTTTGCTTCTTGATATCAACTGCATACTTCAGAAATGACTGCTTTAAAATATGTTATCTTTAAAAAGCAGACTTAGTGTGACAGTCCAGGTTCCTCAAATTCTTTAAGATTTAACTAACAATCTGTCTCTTTCAAGAAATCACTTTTGATTTAACTGAGAAATACCCAAGCTGTCACAGTGTGGTAGATTGTATCAAAAATGGGTGCATTAATATTTCGGGTCCCACATACTCTTCTTACCACTCTTCTATCGAGAGGTAGAGTCTGTTTCCTTCTCCTTGAACTCAGGCAGGCCTGTGTGACGACCTTGACAAAAAGAATGAGGTGGAAATGAAGCTACATGATTTCCAAGCCTAGGTCATAAAAGTGGTACAGCCTCTGCCTGTGTCTCTTCCTCTTGGGACACGTCCAGCTACTCTGAAGCTGCCATACTAGAGAGTTCCTATAAAGAGAGCTTGTGGAGATGGAGAGAGACACCTGAGGAGCCCCAGCTGTGCCAACCCCAGATATTTGCGTTCTCCCTGAACGTTGAGCCTTTGGATGATGACAGCCTCCTGCCTTCAAGTGGTCCCAGCTGATGCTGAGTGGATTAGAGACAAGCTGATCAGATTCCAGCTCCATAAATAAAATAAATGGTGCTAATGTCTTAGGCCATTAAGTTTTGGGGTTGTTTGTTATGTGTTCAGAGATAGCTAGAAAAGACAATAACCCAAGTGACCATTTGCTTATGTATTAGGTGACACATTGTTAATATAAGCTATTTAGCTTCTGTCTGTTTATATTGTTTTCATTACTTGTGCATAACCATTAGATAATAAATGCCTAGAGATACTTTTTGCATGGAATCTATTTTGCATAAACCCTTTGTATTGGATACACTGCTAGGTATATGTTGGAAACTGGTGGCATTATTTGATATAATATGGGGTTTGCCAGTATGGCTCCCTTGAACTTCATAACTTGATTATGCGGACATCTTTTTTACTTGTTTATTTTTATTTATTTATATATTTTTTAAGCTCTATGCCCACTGTGGGGCTTGAACTCAAGAGCCACATGCTCTACCGACTGAGCCAGCCAGGTACCCCAATTATGTGGATGTCTTACTGGATTATTTTATTAGTTAGGTGAATAGGGCTGCAAGTGACAGAAAATCCAACAAAAGACATGTGTTATCTTATTAAATAAAAAGTTAGGGGTAGATACCCCAGATTTGCCTCCATCAAACTTGGCACATTTGCTAGGTTTTACAGGCTTGCCTCCTCAAATTCACAAAAGGGCTCTAATTATCCCATGTGGACAGGAGAACATCCTGTTAAAGAATGGCTTTCCTCTTGTATATCTCTCTTATTTTTCCAGAAGCCCACAGCAGGCTTCCCTTCAGGGGCCATTGGTCAGTGTCAGTCTAATGGTCTTGGAAGTGCCTTGAATAATCAGGCAATACCATGAGAAATCTCTACGGTTCTATTAGAAATCATTTTATATCATAAAAGTGGTATGGTCCTAAAAGTTAGGGAACTTATGAAGAGATCAGATCATCTCAAGTTTAATTATATTTAGGATTAGACAGCCAGAACATGTATATATTTGAAGACCTAAAAAGCAAAATACAATCATATAATTAATGTGTGTAAATGGGACACCTACTCTACTGCCTCTGAGACACTAAGAACAACTGCTCTCTTAGTTATAAAATCCTTGTTCTAGTCCGTGAAGAGAACCTTATTTAGCTTATAAAGGATACTCTATCAGGATATACATAAAAAAAAAAAAAAAACACCAAAAACAAAAACACAGTGATGCAGCCAAAATACACAGTTGTTAAGCAATCACAACTTCTGGTGAAGTTACTACTCAAAATTGCCTGTTATGACATTAACTATCACCTAAATAGTTAAGCATCTTTCAACCCTGGGAAGATTGAGAATTCAGTGTCAAAAAGTTTAAGATAATCAAACCATGGGGTTATATAATTGATGTTTTATATAATTGTAATTTTTAAGAAATTGGCTCCAGTAGACTTAGACTTAGAAGTCGGCTTGGTTATTCCCATTTAAAATATAAAATTAAAATACCAATTTTGATCTGTGTTTTACATTAAAGTCTTATTAAGTTTGCATACAATGTTGAAACATTTTTGACAACATAAGATTCATCATACTAATAATACATTTATTAAATATAAAAGAGCTAATTTTGAACTCAAAAAGTTTGTATTAAGTAAAATAATTTAAATCCTTTAATATTTGAATGCGTTTAATTTATAAATATAGATTAAAACGTTTGAAGTTAAGTTTGTAAATGGTGTCAGCCATTAATCAAATGGCCTTTAAAACCAATTATTAAGACTTGCTAGATTATTAATAGAATTATAATAAATCTATAAGCTGAAACTTTGGGGACTGGCTTTTTAAATATGTGACTTTAATAAAATGAATTTAAAATTTTTAAAATCAGGGGCGCCTGGGTGACACAGTCAATTAGGTGTCCGACTCTTGGTTTCATCTCACACCCTGATCTCAGGGTTGTGGGATGGAGACCCGCTCAGCAAGTAATCTGCTTAAGACTCTCTCCCTCTCTCTTTCTCTCTCCCTTTCCAGCCCCCCACTCTTTCTCTTTCAAATAAATAAATAAATATTTAAAAAATTTTAAATCAAAGTAAATGTATGAATAATTTTTTTCTCAACACAAAAATTGCCTTCAAATTGCCTTTCACCAAGAAATTCATATTTAACACCTAAGACTTATTTATGTTTATTCCTAAACCAATTGCTGACAAGCGTCATGTGTCCACAGTAATTCATTCAGACATCATTTTATCATAGGGGCCTCTCCTAAGCTCCTGTTTTCATAGCTCATCTTAACAAAATCAGAGCATCCGTCATAAATAGAACTTCATGCCTTGTATACTAAAAGAATAAGATCTTACTTAACAAAGTTCTTAATTTTTGTTTTTGGGATGAACACTGTGATCTCTTTGTAGATCCATATTTACTCTTTTGAGTAAATGTAACTCATTGATAATTCCTGGATGCTTTAGTGAGTTACTATGATTTTTAATTATATCTTATTTTATTCTTTTAAATAGCTGTTTTGAAGTTTGCTTATTTAGATCTTAAAGGTTTTTTTTTTCCTCCAGCTTGCTGAACATCTGAGGTTTCATCTTCCCTGAGTATCACAAGGATCCTCCTTCCCTGGTGATCCTGAGGGAAATCTGGAAAGGGGTTTTGGAAATACGCCAAAGTAAAAGACAAGCTTTAATTCTGATGCCTTAAGAAATTGAAATGTGTTCTCAGCCCCTGGCTGGTAAACTCTTTCCCTCTTCCTTTCTGTAATGCATTTCTTATAAATGGCAAAATCTTGTTTCTAAATTCTGAGTCTGTAGTCTTCTACAACAAGATTGAACAAATTCCAAGTTCTGCTGGAAAGGAAGAATGGAGGGCATGGGAGAAGAAGGTGATTGGTTAGGCTGCCATAGTGTCTGTCATAATCTTTCAAACAGACAAGCTCTGATCTTTTGACATTGTTTATTTGGTTGCAAATATATAAGGTTTTGATGATATCCTCTGATCAGTATTAATGGTTAAGGAAGTTAAATTCTTATTTCCTAAAAGAATTTCTAAATGATGTTTTATAATAAACATTTATGCTGTAAGATAAAGTCATTTAGATATTTAATTATTTCTAATGGGACAACTAACCAGACAACCCATTCTAGGAAAAATTGATGCTCAGGTATTTATTGGTAGGATCACTTAGATATGATAAATGGGAAATACATTAAAAATAAACACAGAATGGAAAGAGATCCACAGGCTAATTAATGATGTAATTTAGACTAAAATAATTTATTTCTTTTGTATTATTCAACCATCAATCTAATAAATTTTTCTTCAGTGCCTACATATGCAAAGCACAAAAAACATAATTAAAATTTTATGTTCTAGATGGGACAGAGACTCTATGAATTTAAGAAGATTCACAATATGAGATTCAATGTGATAATTGTCACATTAGTTGTCTAGGCACATAGGGCATAGGAATTCTGGGAAAGGAAAACACTTTCAGCTGAAGTGATAAGAGATGGCTTATAGTCTAAACCTCTCTTCTAAGTTTTGGATTACTTGGTAACTGCCTACTAGACATATCTATTTGGATCTGAGATCAGTTAGTTAACCACTGGCTCAAAAATTTTGTAAAACAGACAACTGGGAGCTGGGTAACTTAAAACTTAAAACAATCAACATTTAATTATCACTTATGCATACAATGCATGGTATCTAGCAACCAGTGTTTTTACTTTTTAAATGAATAATAAGTGAATAAGGGATGAATGAAGAGGGTATTGGATTTGAATGAATTTTGCAGGATGCTAGGATTGGGAATTGTTGAAAAGTAATCCAAATTAAAGAACATAGATGTAGAGCTAAAAACATGCAAAGCATATTATGGGATACAGTGAATGGGCTAATTTGGCTAGAATGTAGCATTGAAAAATAGGAAGAGATAAGTAAAAATCAGGTTGAGGTCTGGTTGAGATGCTTGGACTCTGTCCTGCAGGCAGTTGGTGAACAGCTTAAAGTTTTAGAATGAGAGTTCCTGATAAAATTGTGTGGTAGGAAAGTTATTCTGGCAGTAGTATGGAATACGAATTTAAGGGGTAAAGCAGTTGTGAAGATAACTAAATAGACCAAGAAAAAGATGATGGGGATCTGAATTAAGATGGTGGCTATGAAATGAGAAAGACATCTAAGTGAAATGTAATGGAAAATTGAGTCTCAACAAGTTATATCGGGTTTTTAGTAGGGTTGAAAGATACATGAAACTTTGACCTGGCATGGTGAGGAGAAGGGTGTTACTACAGAGAAACTAAGAGGGTCATTTATGTTGGATGAGACTATCACAGGTTCAGAATTAAAAATTTTGGATTTAACAATAGTAGTTGTGGTAAGCAGCTTCTAGGTGGCACCTAATAATCCCCACCCCCAGTGTTTCACACCCATGAGTAATCTCCCCTCAAGTGTGGGCTGGGTTTTGTGAATTTTTCCTAATGAATCCAATACAGCAGAAGAAGATTGTCACTTACGAGATTAGGTTATAAAACAAAGTGAAACAAAACAACTTTCAGCTTCTATGTTGGTGCTCTCTTTTGCTCTCAGATAGTTTGCCCTGGGAAAGCTAGCTGCCTTGGAGACCATGTGTGTGGCAAGGAACAGATACATGCCAACAACTACACGAGTGAGCTTGGAAGTGCATTACCCTCCTTCTCCAACTGAGCTTTTCAGGTGAGATCAGAGCTTTAGATGACATAGTTTAGCTTGAATCTCATGAGAGATCTTGAGCCAGAGGTACCCAGATATGCCAAATAAAGATTCCTGACACACAGAAACTGTGAAATAATACATGTCTGTTGTTCTAAGTTGCAAAGTTTTAGGGTAAATGGTTTTATAGTAATCAATAACTAATACAGTAATTTATCCCAATGGTACTGTTCATTTGATTGGGAATGAGTTTATTCATAGTTTTGAAATGAAATGCTTTGAGGGGAGAGTTGAAGTGTTAGTAAATATATATATATATACCAAAGCCTGAGCCACAGGGATACTGTATTTAAGACAGAACTCAAGGAATAATGCAGTTTCAAAGATGATATGGTCAATAATGCCAAGTAATAAAAATAGGTAAACTAATTGAATTTTCCTTCAGACTGTCCAAATGATGTATTTATGGGGGATTACTGAGGCAATTGAACAAAATGAGAAGTTCTCCAATCAATCATCATACATGGTTTCATTCAAAACACAGAAGTCCAAATATTAGCAAATTAACATAAATGTAAATATTACCTCCATGAAAAGCTGGCATAATGCATGTAATTTAGGTTGGTAGCTCCATTAAGCCATATTAGTAATATGAAATTTAACTATACAGATTACAGATTTATTGAAATCCAAAGGGGGTATTGTTCACCAAGTACTATAAAAGATGGTTAATGCATGTTTTGTGAAAACAGATCATCTTAGACTGTGAGTGAGGGATTGATTATTTTGTGGAATATTTCTAATTTTCTTCTCACTGATCATAAATAGTATCTTTTTTTTTATTTTATTTATTTATAAATAGTATCCTATCAGACCTAAAAAAACCTCTCCAATTGGTCTCTGATATGAATTAAGCTCCATTCTATTGAGAGCTCAGTGGAAATTCATGAACTTGAATCAGGGCTGTCTATAGCTTCAGAGACAATGACTCTGTGGTAGCAATTTAAACAATGACTTTTGAATGTCAGTTTACTAATAATCACATTTCTTTTAATTCTACATAATATTTTAAAGACTCACACATGGGGTTCCGTAAAACCACAGGGCTAATCTAAGGCTTAAATCCATTAAGCCAGTCATTTTCACCTTTTGTCTCCCATATATTTTATGTAAACACTACTCTTGGTTGATGTGTTTCCTTCTCTCAGATATCTATGAACTCTGTGTAAGACTTAATTAACATTAAGTGTGAAAAGATTACACTTTTCATTTCATGCTGATTTCCTCAAATAACAAACACCATTGGGTGCTTTTGTTTAAGGAAAATATTTTTTTGATTGGTAATCTACAATCATCTTATAACACAAATTTAATCTGTTAAAGTTTTATACTGAGAGATTAATAAAATATAAACTTAAATCAAATAAAACAAGCTAAAGGAAAACTTTAGTTGGCTATGTCAAACTGTAAAAGGAAAATTGCCCCGATGTTGAAATACTGAATAAAAAATCCTGTGTACCAATGATATAAATTTAAGCAAGTAGAAGCTGATAATCATGATCTTTGAAATACTTGAAGTTGCATCTCTCAGATCATGGCTGCATGTATAATACATATTATGGTTGAGAATCTTCTGTTAATTTTCATTATGAGACAGCTTATGAATTTGGTATGAGAAAGTCATAATTAGGAGAATATATTCAAACTCACATCTACCAATTGACTAAATACATTGAAACTGTCCAATCATGTCAAATCACTTGAAAGCAAAACTTTTCTTTTCTTTTTCTTTCTTTCTTTCTTTCTTTAGAGAGAGTATGTGAGTGGGAGGGGAGGGACAGTGGAAGAGGGAGAGAGAGAATCTCAAGCAGGCTCCTCACTCAGCTAGGCTTGATCTCATGATCCTGAAATCACACATGAGCTGAAATCAAGAGTCAGATGCTTAACTGACTAAGCCACCCAGGAGCCCCAAAACTTTTTAGTTTTAATAAACATTATTTCTTTTAAAAACTGTCAGAATTTAAGTGAAAGGTTTTAATATTTTTTTAGATAAGTAAATCAATACCTCATTTTTCTTTAGCAATCTTTTCACCTAGAGTAGGGGAAAAGAAACACCCAACACACCAACACTGCTTTAAGTCAGTAGGTAGATGTTACTGAAGCAGGAGAGCGAGGTTCTTGTCTCACGATGTCGAAGAATGAATCTCATGGACAAAGGAGAGTGAGTAAAGCGATCGAGTTTTATTAAGTGAGGATACAGAAAAAACTCTCAGGAGTGAGAGGGGTCTGGACCGGGTTGCCACGGAGGGCTTTTAGGGTTGGTCTTTTATAGAAAGCTAAACCAGGGAACTTAAATCTTTTTAACATCTCTATTGATAGCACCATTGAATAAGGACTAATGGTAACACCTTCAATGACTTACTTCCTTTTTAGGGTCTGGTAATTCTTTGTTGGTCACAAGTAGCTGTTATAACAAGACCCCACCTCTGACACCTGGGACAGGATGGTCTGGTTTGTTCCCTTATCTCTGGTTTCCTTACAGCTCCACATTTTTGGGATTTTTGTGAGCCTGATCCTGTAGCCCCCTACCTATCTCTCCCTACCTAGCTCCACTTACCCTTACAATGATTCTTAACCTATTTAACTTTCTGATTCTACAACTTCTGACACTATAATTAGGTGAGACATGTTCCTTCCTTGTGTAAATTAAAATCATCTCTAGACACTGGTATAAACAGAAATGAATAATAACCAAGTCTTGAAATAAATATGGGAATAATATAAAAAGTATTTTCCTATTACCTATTTGAAGTCATTTAAAGAAAAGTGGTCATGAGGCAGATCTTGAAAGAGAGAGAGTTAGGATATTTAAATGGATAAGATAACTAAGTATTGAAGTTTAAAAGAAAAAAAAAGATTGATCATGCTAGAATGTGGCTTGTCAGGGCCAGTACCAATAGGTCTTCTTTGTGCAAATTAGGAAAAGACACCCCCTTTTGGCAGATTAGTTCCATGGGTTTATGACTTGAAAACCAGATGATGCCTTTGTATAAATTAAAAAAAAAAAAAAGTGTCTTTTCCCAGGGCCCCATCCTACCCTTGCCAGGATGTTACAGAAAAATAAGTCAGACCGGTGAGAAACCAAGCGACACTCAGAGAAGTAGAACTCGGGTTTCTTTTACACCAGCGGACCCAGACGAACTCACACTCAAAATTCTGGGCCCCAGGTAGCGGGGTTACAGAGCTTTCACAGAGCAGTGCAGGGGGTCAAGTTCCAAGGGCTGTGCTGACGGCTGGTAGGTGGTTTTAAACTGGGGGTGGGGGGGTGGTTTGCTTTGGGCGGGAACAGCAGTTAGGGTAGCAGTTAGGGCAGTGCAGGAAGCTCATGTTTGGAAGCCTGTCTACAGAAGCAGAAATGGCTGGTTATCTCTTGCTCAAGTAGGGCTTCTGGTGATCTCTTAATATTGCTAGTAACTTTCCATCTTCTGGGGCCTGCCAGCCTGGGCCTGCCTTGGGTAATTTTCCTCTTCAAGGATACATGGTTTGGCAAAAAGATTGTAGACTAAATTATAGTCCCTGTCCCTATTCCCTCCTTGGCCAAAGGCCCTTGATGCTCAATACTCGATGTGACAGTTTATGGAGGTCTGGTGGATGGTAGAGGAGCTTATTTTAGAGGGAAAGAAGAGTTATTAGGAAGATACTTTTAAAATTTTTTAAAGATTTATTTATTTATTTTAGAGTAAGAGAGAGCACAAATGGGGAGAGGGCAGAGGGGAGGGAGACAGAGAATTCTCAAGCAGACTTCTCACTGAGTGTGGAGCCTGATGCGGGTCTCTACCCCAGGACCCTGAGATCATGACCTGAGCCGAAATCAAGAGTTAGACACCCTACTGAGCCACCCAGGTGGCCCAAGGTATTTTTTTTTTTAGATAATTAACATCATATACTCAATCTTCAGCACAATTACGATTAGGGTTCCTTGGTTGCAAGTAACAGAAACTGACTTGGCTAATGTAGACAATATTTATTGGCATAATATAAGGTAGTTTTACAGCATTTAAAAAAAAGTGGAATAATCAGTTTTTGAAAAGGTATGAATCAGGGCATTTCACAGATCAGGGTAGCAGAAACTAACTAGGTCTCTTATGACTTAGAGCAGTGGTTCTTAGTTCTCACTGAAGTTCTTAATAACCTAAGGAATTTTTAAGAGTCTTGATGCTCAAGCTACACTCCAGACCAATTAATTCAGGGTCTCTTGGGTAGATACAGACATCAATAGGTTTTAAAACTCCCTGTGTGAAACATCCTTCATAATTTCACCTTTGGGATGAAAAAGAGCCATTTGGATTTCAGTTTTTTTTTTTAAGATTTTATTTATTTATTTGACAGAGAGAGAGAGAGCAAGAGCAGGAACACAAGCAGGGGGAGTGGGAGAGGGAGAAGCAGGCTTCCCGCGGAACATGGAGCCCGATGCGGGGCTCGATCCCAGGACACTGGGATCGTGACCTGAGCCGAAGGCAGACGCTTAACGACTGAGCCACCCAGGTGCCCCGGATTCATTTCATAATATGTCATTATACTTAAGACTTAAATTCCGAGTTTGGAATGGAGAAGAAACTGATTGTCCAAGCTTGGATTTTGTGCCCACCAACCCTTAGACAGAAGAGGGAGCGATATCCTGAAAACTGTAGTCAACACTGTATGTAAAGGGGTAAAAATGGGTTCCGATAGCAAAATCATAAGGGATGGAGGCTAAGTATACAAAACCAACTGAAATCTCCTACAACTGCCTTTGCAATGAAGTAGTATATTGAATAAGGAAGAAGAGTAATTAGAAAATTCTTTTCTTTATGATATTTTCATATTTTTCCTATCTCTTTTCAATGATCATAACAGGAATATATTTGTTACTTTATTTAGGATGTTAATTATTGTCATAGAAAACAGTAACATTGAATTTTCAGAAATAGTGCATGGATGCCGATGTAAGCCTGTGAATCTTAATGGTACCCTATCCTCTCTTTTATGAAAGCTTCCCTAAGATCCTAGGTGTAATTCGGATGCCATTCCACTGAAGCAACACAAGAACAATGTGACAACTTGAGTCTGACTTGAAAAGAAAAACTTCACAAAGAATTTATATATTATTTCATGTCTACATTATAATATTTTCCCAAAATTCTTCCCAATTTTATCCCTCCACCACAGAAACTTTTAAAAGATAATAGTAAAAAAAATTGTTGAAGGAGAGATAGAAAAGAGGGAGCTTTTGATGTTTCTCTTCAGGGTTCCACTTGAAATCTTTCACCTCTTGATTTGTAAAAGTTCCAGAAGCATTTGGAGATTCTAACTTGTGGGTGCTCAGCTGGACTCTTTAACCCTCCTCTGCCCTCTTCTAGTTCACACCAGTTTTATATCAAAAGGCTAAATTAAATAAACTCTACATAGCAGACAGGAGAAAGGAGGTCACCAATTTACTATATTCTTCCACAAAATAAGCTGCAAATACAAAATCCCTTCAGCTAAAAGTGAGTGTCACCAGAAACCCAGCTTTGAGAATTAAAAAAAAAAAAAAAAGGCAGGATGTTAGGGATTCTCCAACATAAAGCCTTTTTAAGCAGGAGGACAAAGGAAGCACAGGAAGCATTAGGCCTCAGAGAACATGTTATTCATCATGAAGGGTTCTGGCTAGGAGAACAAAGGAAAAGAACTGGGCAGGTTTAAGAATCCTATGTGCCTCAAGCTGGCTTCCTAGAACAGTTTACCCTAATTTTGTATGAATTTTAGACCTCTCCAACAGTGAACATTTGTTTTAGGTGTTGTCACCTAGTTAGGAATCAAGCCTTTTCAAGAATCTTGTAAGTGGTAACAATCTTTAGGGCAGGAGTAACTACACAATTGAAGTGACAGATTCACCTTTTCAGACTTATGAAGAGCTTTTTACTTCTGGGTTTGACTTCTCTGAAAAATAACAGGTGAATGTGATGTTACTGTGAATAACCTTGTGTAACATATACATATATGACAAACTTATGGCTAAAATAAAGTAAAATCTCTCTCACCCGAATATTTAAAAAATAAATAAAAATTGGTAGATGAAAAAAATAATAAATTACAAGTAGCCAGAAACTAGGGAAAAGAGGTGGGGCACCTGGGTGGCTCAGTCATTAAGCATCTGCCTTCAGCTCAGGTCATGATCCCAGGGTCCTGGGATCGAGCCCCGCATCGGGCTCCCTACTCGGCAGAAGCCTGCTTCTCCCTCACCCTCTCCCCCTGCTTGTGTTCCCTTTCTTGCTGTATCTCTCTCTGTCAAATAAATACATAAAATCTTTTAAAAAAAAAAAAAGGAAAAAAGAAATTAGGAAAAAGAGGTATAATATCAGGCCATAAACTTTTAAAAAAAGGGCAGCTGATTAAGGAGAAAGAAAATTCTGGTGAGATATAGCCTAGCCCCTCACCACTAACACCTGTTTTCTGTATGACAGAAAGAAGCATATGTAATGAAACTGAATAATTTTACTAATGACCCAATTTGCAGAGAAACAGCCTTTTAAGGTGAATAGGTAACCTGGTGAAAAGACAGGGAAAAACATTTGAAAGTTAAAAAAAAAAAAATAGACATCCTTATCCACCTCTGAAAAATCAGTGTTCATTAGCAGAACCAAAAGGTCTTAGGAGGATGAGCTAAAGCCCGTGGGAGTCAGATAAGAAACAGTTATGGCATCTCAGAAGAATGAAACAAGTCCAGAAACCCAGCAAATGCTGAATGTCCTCCCATTCCCATGCTACCCCGTCTCCATGCCCTCAGGCAAAAAGGACAAGAAGTAGTTGCCAGCACTCCTATAAAACTGTATGTGTGGGAGAAGGAAACATAGGGTATAGAAGATACCAATTATCTGAGATAAAGAAGAAAGTGCACAAGAAAATTCACTCATATTAGAGAAAGCTGGAGTTCTGAATAAAGCTGCCAATGTTTAAGGCATGGAGGATGAAAAGTAATGGCATGGAGACTGTATCAATTATATGTTGTTCCATAATAAAGCACCATAACTCAGTGACTTAAAATAACAAGGATATATTTAATTCACTGGTCTGGAGATTGGCAAATTGGCCTGTGCTCAGCTAGGGAGTTCTTCTATTTCAGCTGGGCTCAGTCATGAGTCTGTTTCAGCTGCCAGGTCATCACAGATGGCTCATTTGGGACTGTGCATCTTGACTCCATGTGGTCTCTCATTCCCCTTGCTGGGTAGCCCAGGCTTGTTCACATTATGGCTGGACAGAAGTCTAAGAGAGGAAGTAGAAGTATACAGAGTTTCTTGAGGGGTAGTTTTGAACAAATACACCATATCTCTTTGGCTAAAAAAGCCACAAGTTCTGTCTGAAGTTAAGGGTTGGGGAGATCGATTCTGCCTCTTCTCAGGAGGAACTGCAAAGTTACGTTGATTGAAGAACTGATATAGGGAGACAACATAAACACACTATTACAAAAAGACTAAAGAAAAAAAGAAGAGACATTGCATCACATAAAATAAACTGAACTGTAAGAGAACTCAAGAAACAAAAGAAAACTTTCTATGACACACACACATAAATTCTGTAAAACAAGAACTGGGTGTTAAACAATAGAATGAGAAGCAAAATGAGATCAAAGAATAAAAGAAATAAAATGAGCACAACAACAGCAAACTCCACTGCAAATCTGACAAATGAATTAAAAACAGCAAAAATAGAATGAAAGCTAAAACACAATCATTGACCTAGAGGATAGAGCAAGATAGAGACAGTTACTGATATGAAAACAGACAAAAAAGATAAAATATAAAGATAATTGGCATTCCTGACATAGAAAAGTCAACAAATGAACCAGAAAAGTATAATTCTAAAGGAAGATTTCCCCCTATAATAGCTACTTTCAGTCTTCTCCAGGCACTGTCAATGTTAGAAGACAATGGAACAAAGTCTAAAGATTTCTAAAGAAGAACTGTGATCCAAGGATATTATTTATATTCAGATAAGTACAGCTGACCCTTGAACAACATAGGTTTGAACTGTGTGGGCCCACTTTTATGTGGATTTTTTCAATAAATACAGTACAATACTAGAAATGTCTTTTTTCGGGCGCCTGGGTGGTTTAGTCAGTTGGGCAGCTGCCTTCGGCTCAGGTCATGATCTCAGGGTCCTGGGATTGAGCCCCACATCGGGCTCCCTGCACAGGGAGCCTGCTTCTCCCTTTCCCACTCCCCTGCTTGTGTTCCCTCTCTTGCTGTCTCTCTCTCTCAAATAAATAAATAAAATCTTAAAAAAAAAAAAGAGATATCTTTTTTCTTATGATTTTCTTTTTTCCTTTCTTACAATTTTTTAAATGACATTTTAGTTTCTTTAGCTTATTTTATTGTAAGAATATAGTATATGATACATATAACATACAAAATACGTGTTTATCAACTGTTTATGTTATTGGTAAGGTTCTGGTCAACAATAGCCTATGAGTAGTTACAACAGTGTTTATTTTTGGATTAAGGCAATAGGAAAGCATCTCAAACATGGAAAACTCAGAGATATAGAACCCCCAAATTATTCCTGAATAAATGAATAAATTGAAATTCAACTCATCAAGAGGCAAATCCAGATAAAGAACTCAAATGAAAAAGTAGCAGTACAATGACTAGTCATGACCATTGAAGCCACTTAAATATGAACTACATTTAAGAGGGTGAATTATGAGAGAATCATTAATACAAAACAGAAAAAATATCTTGTAAATCTTGACAAAATAAGAAAAATGATATAAAAATATAAAGTAATATAAATATAAAATGAATATGTAACTATAATATATAATATAGCTAACATATAATAATATCAGTGTTATCCTCACACCCTTTTTCTTGTTAACAAGCTGTCAGAAATACTGTGTAAAAAGAAGTATATCCAAAAATAAATCCGACATATTGATATCTTTTAACAATTTTCTTCTTGAGTATAGAGATCTTTAGGAACTAGTATTAAAGAAACATTAATCAGCTATGTCTTCAGTTTATTTTTCCTCTGTTAAAGTCTTACACAATAAACTATTTTCCTCTATGAAATAATAATTAACATTTACTGAATATATGATCTCAGTGTTTTACATCTAATAATTACTTTAATTCTTGTAACAATCCTATAAAAAGGTCCTACTTTTTTCCTAATTTTACTTATGAGTAAACCGAGACACAGAAAGATTATTTAACTTACTAAGTTTACTTGAGAATATGAAGATTTTTACTCAAGCAAAGACAGTGCTTGTTTTATAACTATGGTAGAATCCCATTGTTATATACTGTTTTATCTATTTCACTATTTAGTTGTTTAGCTAGTTGTTTTCTCTGTTTGTGTGTATGTGTGTATACATTGGAAGATAACCAGACTTAAGTTTCCCAAGTTGTTGTTATTGCTGGGTGATGGCATTTCTTTCTTTAAAAATTTTTCACTGAAGTGCTTGAATTTATTCTTTTTGCAGTGAACACATTGATTTTATAAGAAGCCAATGAAGCTATGATTTATGGGGAAAATGGATATGGTTATTTTCTTCATATTGAAGAAATATGTATGTATGATGAGTAAACATGCTAACAGACCTAATTTATGCAAAACTGTGATCTTGGTCTCTTGGTCCTGGCCCTGATCCTCCAGGGCATTCTGTTGAAATACATGCTGTGGCAATTACTGAAACATAAAACATGGGTTTCCTTTTTATTTTTTAATTGAAATATAATTTAGATACAATGAAGTAGACAAATCTTACATATATAGATTTATGAATATTTTATATGTATTCATTCCAAAACATGAAATTTCTTATTGTATGAATAATTTGCATGAATTTCCCTTTTTCCTGTGGAAGAATGATGGAGCTATCTTAGGGAGATCTCTATTGGTCCAAGGCAAGAGGAAAGAGAATCCAAAATTGAGGACGTGTTTACAGTCCAGAATTATGCAGCACATTTACAGGAGTTTAATGATCACCAAATCATTTGGATTGGAACTGTGTAAAGTTTAAAAGGAGAAAATGAGGCAATTATTTCAGAACTACAAAGTAGTTGCATTTGTGTTTTGCCTCTGAAAAGAAATGAGATTGTTTCCTTCTTTCCAGGCTAGCTGACCCATATATAGAGGGCTATGGAATTAGAGAGAACTGTTGCGTTAAATGGCATATCTATAGGTGTGTTAAGTGACATATATATATATATATATGAGGGATTGTGATTTATCAGTGAGTACTCATTTTGAGAAGTGAAATACTAGGAGATATATATATGTATGTGTTAAGGGATTTGTGTTTGTTATAGCAGTTTGACCCAAGATAGTATTTAGAGCTGGTTAAACAAATTCTTTTAAGGTCCTTGACTTCCTATGTGACCCTGGAACTCAAAGTTCACAAGAAAGACAGTTGTGAGGAAAGATAGATATAAAATGGTAGAGTCCATGAGGATGGACTGAAACATGTCAGTTCTTGTCTTTGACTTTCATGGTATGGAGATCCCACAAAAGCTTTGTTAAGGAGCTAAAATACACACACCTGACTCAGGAGTTGGAGAAGCTAAAAGAGGATCTAGAGGATGGTGGAGTACTTGCAGGCTTACTTACTGCCACACATCAACAAAATGAGTCAGCCAGTCAGCTATAATGTTGATGAGCTACAAAATGACTGCTCTTTACTTGGGCCACCCAAATCTCTCAGGAGAATTTCTGTGGCCCAACCAAATGGGAAACATATAGGACAGGGAATTCTGGGAAATGTAGTTCAGCTTAGGTAAGTTGACATAGAACTACCACATAAATTGCTGTTTTTGACAATTTTCACTGAGTTAATCTTTCTTTAAACTTCCCTAAAGCATTAAATTCACTCAGAGATCCTGCTTTCTGTTTTTGAAATAGTGATGTACCTGAAGTTCTATTTTCATTTCATAATTATGTTGAGTTATTGGATTTTGGGCTGTCCTGGAAAGTGTCTGTATCGTGTAAGAAATTACCATATGAATGAGGTAATCACTGTACTGCTCTCCCACATCAGTTAACATTGTGTATACAAAATATAGACCCCATGCTTTACTTTCTAATATTTGGAAGTTTAAGAACTAATACATAATCTTTGAAATGTGTGGAAATTGTGACTAGATAATATGATATAGAAATGAAAGGAAAAGAATGATGGATGACAGTTCTATTTTTTTCTTTTCTCCTTGATAACATTAGGTTTGAGGGGAAAGGAGACATGGGTAGCCCTATCATTTGCTCATGTTTCTTTTCATTAAAATAATGTTTAAAAGATACCTTGAAGATTCAGAATGTCCACTCTGCAAATAAGGGAAACAGAATGCTAACATTTACTGTATTTGTCTTTTTAATAATTTCTATTATTTATGCACCACATAACAGGGTAGTGTCACTTCACATCCTCCTAGCTGATTTCCCACATCATTTTACCAGGTTTCTGTTTATGCCAGTCTTGTTCCAATTGAACCTCATCTGTTCTGAATAATTTCAGCCTTTACTTATGAAAGGCTTTGGTAGGGCTGGTTTGCTTTTCTATGTGAGAAAATGACTGTTGATGGCCTGAAAAGTCTAGAAGTGATTGGTTTATGAGGTGCTTATTCCAGATAGTGGATCTCTGTCTCAATGATGCAGTCAGTCAGCCATCTTAAAACACATTTAAAAAGCAGGGATTAATATAAAAGAATGACAGTGCATAATCAATTAAATTTAAGCAAAGGGGAGCATTCCTGAAATAAGAATTTACTTGTATGGTAAAGAATGGCCAAGTAGTCACCTAAACATAAATTGTCAGCTCTGAATCCAAACCCCATACTTCCTGCTGAGTGCTTTGGCAGCCGTGTTAACCCATTCCAGACATAAGAAATTTATTTTATTTGCATAATGATTTCAGCTGTATTCCACAAAGAATTTTAGGTGGTAATAAAAAATTGAGGGAATAAGCAATATAAAAAAGGCATAGCAAAACAATAAAGGGAAGAATAAGATTAGCACATAGAAATGCACATGCAGAATTCCATACTGTTGCCAAAACCCCCACCATGATCAGTTATGTCCTTTGCATGGTCTATAAAGGAAGGTATCTAGGGTACAGCTATGCCCCAGAGATGTGGAACAGTTACAGTGGAATGTTCAACTTATAGATACAAGTGAGAGCAAAGTATATGACATTTTCTTTGAGCATCTGGGAATAGTTTAGCTTCTTACCTCAGGATTAAGCCCACAGATGGATAGGGCACATGTATGCCCTCCTAACTCACAAGTTTGATGGGTTTCATTCCTTGCTTAACTACTCCAGGATACTCACTGAAGTAAGTCACTGCTGTACTCAAACCAGTGTTTTGCACACAGTGAACATTCTGAGATGTTTACAAGTGAAAGAATGACAGCAGATGGAGTGGGGGCACTAAATTAAAAGTGGGATTATGGTTATACTCGTGTTTAAAATCCTGATTTTAGAATGTTTTAAATACAATGTACTTTATATTTGATCCAGGTTAATGGGAAGTTGCTGGTTAAGGGGAGGCAAGGGGTATTATTGAATGAAAAAACGGTCAACTCCTCTCTTACCATGTCCAGTAAAGCTTGACTGTTTGAGTCTAAAGGCCATGTTCAGACATCACTCCCTCTCCATGTGGCAGTATAATCTACTAGTAAAATTCCTATCTGGGGGGAAACATGCTGTCGTTTGAGGGTTAGCATTGCTGGGGACAGGAAGGTGTTCACCTTCCCTCTAAGGATAATTTCCAGAAGTTGCATATGGCACTTTACAGAAGTTTTACATGATATTTCTACTTATATCCCATTGGCCTGACCTCAGTAACATGGCCATATTTAACTGCAAGAAAGGCTGAGAAATATAGTCTTGATTCTAGGTAGCCATATGTCCTTTTGAAAATTAGGGAATCTTTTGCTAAGGAAAAAGAAATAGTATTTGGGAACTGCTAGTTGACTCTCTCAAAAGGGATAAAGTCAAGGGTTTGGTTTGGTTTTGTTAAATTTGAAATGTCAATTATGTAGATAGGAGAAGAAGTAATTGGATTTTTAAATAAGGAAAACATGGGGCTGGAGATCTGTCAGTTATTACACATAGATGTTATTTAAAATCATGAGTTCTAATGAGATTAATGAGAAAATTGGTTTATAGACAGTAGAAAAGAGGACCCAGGACTGCTGAGATGTGGGCCACTCCAATAGTTAGAGGCTGAGAAAAGGAGGAAGATCCACACCATGGGACTAAAGAGGACTGGTAAGTGTGGTATAAAAGGAAAACTGTGAAAGGTGGTGTCCTGGAAGCCAAATGAAGAAAATGTTTCAGGAAGGAAAAAATGGTCACAGTGTCAGCTGCTGCCAAGAGGTTGAGTATGGTGAGAACAGATACCTAACCATTGAGTTTAACAAGAGAGAGTTCACTGGTGATAAAGAAAAGAGTGGTCTCAATGAAAGTAAAGGGACAACAGCCTGATCACAGTGAATTAAAAAGTGAAGAAGAAAAGATATCAGATACTGAAAACTCTTCTGATAAATTTTTCTATAAATGGTAGTAAAGATATGGCATGATTAAGGGAAAGTATTAAGATGGAAAATAATACACCATGCTTGTATTCTAACTGGTATAATACAAAAGAATAGAGACATTTGTGATGTGGGAAAAGGAATGATAATTGCATAAGCTATCTCCTTGAAAATGTAATCGAGTATTTGATCCAGTGATCTAGTAACCTTATATAAGAGAAAGGAAGGAGAATAGAAAATTTTTCAGCTGTAATGGAAGTAAAATACATGAGCTATAGATTAAATGTGGCAGTGGGAATATAGGAGTAGTTCCTTCTCTCTCTTTTTTCTCTTCAGTGAAATTAGAAACATGATTCTCTGCTGCAAAGGAATTGGGGATGAGAGTATTAAAAGTTTAAGGAGAGTGGAAAACATGTGAAATAGTTGTCTTGAAGAAGAGAAGGCTAAATTTATAAATAATACATAGAGGGTGGCCAGCAGGATTGGACTAAAATGAGATATATACCATTAATTCTGGTGTTTTCTTCTCCAATCATGGTCAGCTTGTTGTATAGAGGTGTGGAATTGGTGTAAAGTCGGGTTTAGACAGAATTAGAGTTTTTCTAGGCAAATAAAATAGAAGGAAAGGGATAAAGTGATGGAGGAATTTTACAAAGGATGGGGCTACAGTGATGTCTCATGAAATCTAAACTGTGTAAGAAGGGAAAGGAGAGGAGATGAGAAGGATTATGGGCAGTTAAAGTGGTGTGGAAGGCATAATAATGGCGTCTCAAAGACATCCACACCCAAATCCCCAGAATCTGTGGAAATGTTATGTTTTGTGGCAAAAGGGACTTTGCAGATGTGGTTATGATTGTGGACCTTGAGATGGAGAGATCTTCCTGGATTATCTGAGTGGCTCCAATCTAACCACATAAGCCCTTAAAAGTGGAGAACCTTCTCTGGCTGGGAGGAGAGGAGAGATGAAGCAGAGGGAAAGTTGAAGGATTTGAAGAATGAGAAGGACTCAACCTGTTTGGCTTTGAAATAGGGAGAGTGGACTTATGTCAAGGAATGTGGGTGGCCTCCAGAAACTGAAAATAACCCCTGCTAACAGCCAGCACGAAAATGGGGACCTCAGTCTTAGAACTGCAGGGAACAGGATTCTACTAGCAACCTGAAAAAGCTTGAAAGTGGAATCAGACCCAGAGATCTCAGAAAGGAAGGCAGCCCTGCCAACACCTTGCTTTGGGCCTTGTGCAAATCTAAGCAGAGAACTGGCTGAGCCATACTATGCCCAGATTTCTGACCTATAGAAATTGGGATAAGTAGGTGTTATTTTAAACCACCAAATTTGTGGTGAATTGTTACAGCTGCAATAGAAAACTAATAAAAGTGAGGATTGTCAAATGATTGGAGGTATCAATGGGGAGAAGATGGATGTGAAGGTACTAAAGTAAATGAACTAGAAACATAGGAGATTTTGGTCAGAAAGTGGGATGCTAAAAATTTATATTTTGCTGGTGGTGCCCTTATTGATGACAAATGTTGCCTGAGGTGGGTAGACAATTAGACTTGTGGAGGTGAAGAGTTGGCTAGGTAATCTTATATTGATATGATAAGGTGGAGTAAGAATGTAATCCAGATGCCAAGATTTTCCAAAAGTGCGAGTCAGTGCCCAGAGGTCAGTGTAGGAATGAGACAAGGAAGACTGCGGTGAGGGAGTTGATGAAATGCCCTTCAGGGATGCTAGAGCTTTTAAGGAAGAATAACATACCAATTATCAGGAAGAATAGGAGAACTAAGGAGGACACTTATGAGTGTTACAGTATGGGAATATGGGAGAAAAAATGTCCTGAAGTCTATGTGCTAAAAGACAAGTACATTTTTCATAGGTAGCCAGGTTTCAGGTTTAAGAAGGCAAAGGGAAATTTAGGGAAGAAGTTGAGAATACAATGCAGCCCGTGGTAGAGTTTGAAAGATAGTGAAGGGCAGAAAATGGGTCAGTTTGAAGAGTGTATAGATCTGTTTGTAATGAAGGATGAGCTGGTAGGCTTGGACTTCTTATCATATCCTGACTGAAACAAACAAGGAAGTAAGGCTTGATGGGATGAAAGCTTTGATAGTCCCCCCCCCCTTTTTTTTTAAGACTTATTTATTTATTTTAGAGGGGAGGGAGGGAAGACGGGCAGAGAGAATCTTCAAGCAGACTTCCCGCTGAGCATGGAGGCTGATGCGGGGGCTCAATCCCATCACCCATGAGATCATGACCTGAGCCAAAACTAAGAGTCAGATGCTTAACCGACTGAGCCACCCAGGTGCCCCTGATAGTCCTTTTGAAGAAGTTGGGCAATCATTCTAATTAATTCTTTTTCTTAGGATAGGTTTTTTAAGGCAATATAGTGCTGAGTAGGGCAGCAGTAAAGCATGGAGAGGGCCTTTCATATTAAAGCATTTGTGACTTTGGAGGTCTTATTTACATATGGTAGCAGGCAATAACATTGTTGCTTCACACACATTGAGAAGTCAACACTTCAGGAACCCCCTACAACTGATTTGACATGGGTGTGGAAATTTGACTTATTTATACTCCCTTGACTTTCTGACTAGTCAAAAATGAAAACCTGATCCTGTTATTTCAAACACAATGAAAAAATAACATTTTAAAATGTTCTTATCTATTGTTAGAGAGGCTGTGTGTTTCAAATACAAAAGATCTGTACTTCTACTTAAAGCCAGTTTTCTTTACATCTATTCTTCCATCCTTTACTGACTTTCTGAAGAAGCAAGTTAAAATAGCTTAATCACACATGTTATCCTAAGGAGAAAGTTTTATTTTTTAATTTAGGAAAAGCTATTTCCTAAATATGACTTCCCCTTAGTAGTAAAGAAGTTCAGTGGAGAAAGATGTAACTTAATATTTAGTAGATGCTAATTCTCTCAGTAGAGGGTGCTTAAAAGTTTCTAGGAGCTCATTATTTAATTTGTAACTTCCAGAGACTGTTTCCCTTCTGGAATGTTATAGCCTTCTCTTTCAATGGTGATGAATAAGTCTACAAAAGTGTGGTCAGGGGAAGAGAGGAGAGATGAAATTCATATTCATCAGCAAATCCTTCATCTGAAATCACTTATATCACCCATGATATTGATTATTTTCCAAAAAAGTGATGAATAGCAATACAACAGGTATATAACTTAAGTAGTGCAGAATCTTACATTAGACACGATTGCATGAGGATAATGTAGTTTTAAAGGTATATGATTTGGACCAGGAATGAAGTAATAAATTAGGTATCAGCAGAATATACTCTTTATTCTAGAAATCCATACTAGTGTTAATAAAGAATATTTAATATGTATGTGTGTTTGTGTGTGTGTGTGTATGTGTACATATATATATAAAACTTGTGAGCAAAAATAAGCTGAGTTGTTTGGAATAAGACTGGACAGACTGTAAAATTGTACCCATCATCTGTCATAGCACATCAAAGTGGCCACACCACGGGAGGGTCTTAAATGCTGGTCTCTTTCTCTCCAGGAGTCTAGATGCCCACTGGCAATGCAAAGAGGCTGAGGACTTCAGGGTTATCTTTGAGAAACTATCGTTTAACTGTCTTATATCTAATGAGGAAAGTGTTTCCCAGTTTTGTGTTGCACTAGGATGAGGTAATAGTCATTTAGTGCCCTAGAAATTACCTCATGCCATTATTTTACTTCTGAAATGATGTACCTGGCTCACTACTATTACTCACATTTCATCTGAAACCATAAGTTCAGGCCCATTAATAATAAATTCTTATTAACCTTTTCTAAAGGACAAGGGTGAAACTTTCCTGACAGCTGGATTGATTTCCATATTTGAATATCTTTCCATTGATCAACCTCTTCAGAAAGCCTTTCAAGTAAAGACCAAGTGTTTTGATTCTACTTCCTTTTGTTGCAACATTTAATCTCACATTCTTTCAATTCTGTTAGGATTAAGTACATTATCCAACACAGATGTAAAATGTTTTGAAATTCATAAAATCATGGACAGATATTTCTAATGAACAGCATCTAAGGGGTGTGAGTTACAGAGACTTTAACATACTGAATTTTACAAGAGAAGATCTTTTCCTTTCAAGATTGTCAGAGATTTTGAAAGAATGAGATAATATAGAGAAAGCAGCCTTTATTTAATTAGGATTTTTCTTGCTTGGGGCCCTCTGTCTTCTAAAATATAAACTAAATTCTAGTCCATATAGCTTATTCCCTCTCTTTTTACTCCCTTAGTGGTTGAGCAGCTCAACCATGATAGGCTGGAGCTAAATCAGTACAAGCATCTACCTTGCCTACATTGGGCTTGTCAGTCTATCTTTCGACAACTAGTTACTTGACCGTGAATGATTTCTAAGCCTCTTGGAAGAGAGAGTCAAATGTACAGTAAGTAGACTTTGGATGAGCTGGAACATCCTGTTTCAACTGGTGATGTGGTAAATTGTTTTTCTGCTTCAATTCAGCCAAGATTTTTCTGGACCTGATAATGGGACTGTAAGGATGCCAGATTTTCTGTTACCACTCTTATCATATCTTCTCAGGAAAAGTGTGCAGTGGCCCTTAGTTCTTATTAATGGCCTAATTACAAGCCTGTAGTACGGGCAATCTTTACATCTATTTGTGTGGTGTCCATTATGCTTTCAAGTGGGTTTAAGGAAGGCTAATATTTGCAAGTTAGTTAACAAACAAATTCAACCTATTTCTGCTTCTGAGTCGTGGTTTAGTAAGTAATAAGGTCCACTAGTCATTTTTTTTTTGAAAATAAATCTTGCATATCATCAGTTTATATTAAAAACAAACAAATGAACAAAAAACACCAGAATAAGTCCTTGCAAAGATGACAGAGTCTATGGAAAGCCTGGCTTTTACAGACAAGGGTCTTAAAATCATGTACCGATTATAAGAATCATGCAATAGCTTTAGCTCTTTTAGCAAGATCAGGGATTAGAGATAATGTCCATGGCCTTCTATATATTTCAATAATATATTTTTTTCTAAAAGTGAAAATGCGTTTTAATGTTCTACACACTTCCAGGCTACAGGGTGCTCAGTGTATAGTTCCGTAATAAATTGAACTACACACTAGAGGTGACTCGGCCTGTGGCTCTAGGAACAGGATCAAACTGGATGAGGGGAAAGTCTGATTTGCTGGAACACCTGCTTGTGGCCGTGCGATGCCCAAGCAAAGAAATGCCTGCCTCATGATGCTAAAATGTCCCCCTGTGAATTGAGCCAGTCTGATTTGGATGTGTTCATTTTGCCTTGGCTCAGGGTATTTTCAATAATTTAAATTATTTCATAATTCCAATATTTTTCAACATAGTTACTTGTGAATCTTAAAGAATTTTACCATGTACTATAAGAATATGAGCCGTGCCCTGCCTGCTCTGCCTGCCACTCCCCTTGCTTGTGCTCTCTCTCTCTATCTCTATCTCTCTCTTTCTCTCTCTCTCTCCCTGGCAAATAAATACATAAAATCTTAAAAAAAAAAAAAAGAATATGAGCCGTGCCTCTCACCACCATATAAAATAACTCTATGTATATCAAGGTTGATTTACTCATTCATCAAGTATTTATTGGGTATTCACTGAATGTCAGGCACTGTGCTAGGCAATGGGGATAGAATGAAGAGCAGAAATAAATCAGTGTTTTGCTCTCTAGGACTTACACTCTGTAAGGGAAGACAGAATTGAAATATTTAATGCACTAAATAAATAACTAGAGTGACCGTACATGCCACTTTGCCCAGGACAATCCGATCTGAACCTTTCGTCCTTGTATAATGATCAACAAGATACTCTAAGAGTTTCAACCTTTTTTTGGTTTAGACAATACTCCTCCTAAAAAAATGATTATGTAAAGATTATGGAAGGGAAAAAATGGCTTATGAGAGAGGGTCAGGAAAAGATTAGAGTAACTATGTCAGAGCTTACTGGTCTAGAGGAGATGGGGAAGGTTGTCAGATTTCGTGAACAGCAAGCGTCTGGACACAACAGGCTTTAACTGGCACTCTAGTATCAACAGCAGAGATCCCAGGTAGCAGAAATATTAGTGTTTCCCCAAAGCTGTGTTGAAACAATGTCAGCGTATGACTTGAGATCAGTTTTCATACAGCCTAAGGCATCATTTCAATTTCTTTGACAAAAAGGAAGAGAACGTTTGAATAAGAAAGGAACAGGCACAATTGAAATGAAAAGCAATGTAGTGCCTTTTAGCCACTAAGATTTTGGGTTACAAATTCCGAAAACCTTGGTTGTAATCCCAGCCCTATCGCTGCCACTTTTTTTGTGATCTTGTATAAATTGCTTAAGCTCTGGAAGCCTCACAGTCTTCTTTTATGAGGAAAAGACTTAATGTATGTAAAGTATCTGGACAAGTACCTCCAGGAGGGAAACACTTAGTTAATGTTAGCTGTCGTTCTCTACCCTGCTCAGTCACTTTGCATGGCCCCATCCTTAAACAGTATTGAAAGAAATGCAGTTTGAGAACGAAAATATAATTTAAAATACTTCAAATTATTACCTAGTCCCATTAGAATTGTCAAAGGGAGGCATGGATTGTGGTATCCACTTCTCTGGGCTACCCTATCAAATTACCACACACTGGGTGGTTTAAAACAACAGAAATAATTCTCTCATGGTTGAGTCTAGAAGTCTGGAATCAAGGTGTCAGGAGGGCCCCCTTCCCTCTGGAGGCTCTAGAAGAGGTGTTCCTTGGCTTGTGGTGGCCTCACTCCAGTCTCTGTCTCCATCTTCGTATTGTCTTCTCCTCTGTGTGACCCTCTAATCTCACTCTGTCATTTTCTTATAAGGATGCTTGTGATGGCATTTAGGGCCCACCCAGATAATCCAGAACAGTCAGTCTCCTCACCTCAAAATCCTTAATGTCATCACAAATCAGGGAATAGTCACAGGTTTCAGGGATTAGGACATATTCATATCTTTTTGGGGACACCATTCAGCTCATTACAATTATTCATGTAAAATCCCTCCACCCCATAATGGCCACTCTTTATATCTTTCCCAGTGATGCCAGTCATTCCTCAAAATTGTAATTTTGGTTAGACTTGCTGATTTATATTAATCAACATTTACTTTTAACATCTACAATTACAATGATTTTCTATTTTGAGTATTAAAAGAAGATAAGTTGAAACAAATAATCAATATTCTGTAAAATGTTCAATTATACAATACAATCAGGAAGTAATCGGAAATAAAAGAAAGCTACTTTTCTTCTATAACACAGGTGCAAATGAATAGATGTGCTTATATTATTTATATTGGCAATTGGAGAAATATAGTCAGGTAAGGTCTTTAAAAACGGAAGGTAGCCACTACTATAATTCAAATACACACGATTTTGAATAGCTGAAGGAAAAGAAATTTACATTTTTAAAAATGTAGAAAACAAAGAGAATGTTTCAGTAAACTAAAAAGGAAAGCAAAAAACAAGGTGAGGGTATAATGCCAAGCTTAAGGTCTTTGATAATAAATGCAAATGGACTGAATTCCATGATAGAAGTTTAAGAAATTCTCAAATTTGCTTAATTAGATAAAACCCTCCATCAGCGTTTATGATGCTTTGACCATTCCTAAACAAAGGACATGGACTGTTTAAAAGTTAAAGGATAAGATTTATCAAGTAAACAAAACAAGAGGGTTATACCATTATTATCAGATAAATTAGAACTGTCACGCCAAACTGAAGAAAAGCAAGAAAAGAGAAATGATAGAGATAAAATCAGAAATTAACAAATTAGAAAATAGGAACACAAATAATAGTAATGTTCAATCTTAGAGATAGTTCTTTGAAAGAAAAAAATTCCCACGCTTATCTTTAAAAAACCTGCACTGCTTTAACTAATACAGTTCTGCTAGGCATGGTACACATGGATTATGAATAAGGAATGGTATACATTGAAATGTATAATATTGTTCATTAAAAGCTTGTTGCAAAATAAGTTTGAATCCCACAAGACTGTTTTCAGTTTCTACATTTTAAAAACGGTGGTAATAACAGTGCCAACCAGGAAGGATTGTTTTAAGTATTAAATGAATTCACAGACTTACCGCAGTGCCTAACACATGGTAAGTGTCAAGTGTTAGCTAGCTATTGTCATTCCCTCCTGCTTTTCTTCCCAAAACTTTCCACGATAATTCTTTTTTAAATTTTCTTTTAATATAGATGTTATAAAAGTGAAATGGAGATTGCCAGCAGATATCCTGATTTAGCATGTGAGCTTTAGGTATTCACTCCTTTGGGTATTTCAGTAAAGATTAGCAAAAGTGTTTCTATATTTTAATTTTTTTCTTGAAAGGAAATAGAAGGTGTTGAGATTTGTGTTCCTTGTTCCTGGTAAACTGTGTCCGATAATTTTGCACATACAGCATTCTGAGAATTTCACTGGCACCCTCAGTTTCATTTTTGATGGTCATTTGAAAGAAATTAATTTTATTTTATTTTTTTAAAGATTTTATTTATTTATTTGACAGAGAGAGAGATAGCGAGAGCAGGAACACAAGCAGGGGGAGTGGGAGAGCGAGAAGCAGGCTTCCTGCCAAGCAGGGAGCCCGATGTGGGGCTTGATCCCAGGACCCTGGGATCATGACCTGAGCTGAAGGCAGACGCTTAACGACTGAGCCACCCAGGCGCCCGAAAGAAATTAATTTTAAAGGACTGAGCTTCAACCAGTTAATATGAATGAAACACCTGACAGAAAACAATCTCAGCATTTCAGTGACTTTGAGATGATTTGGTGGCTTACCGTACACTATCTTTCAATCATAATTAAAAATTAAAGTTTTATGTAATTAAAAGAACATGGCTTTGACCATGGTTCCAATAATGCGTGTAGGTAAAAACAGCATAGTTGGCATTTTGAGATAGTATGGAGTTTGCATTTGCCATTCAGAACAGATAATCTTATGGACCTCCTTCTCTTGTCAGGGACAGGAAATAGATTTTTGATGCTATCTAATATTGATTGAACTGCCACAGAGCTGATGGGACAAGATTTGAAGGGTACTGTTTTAAGCAAGCTTGAAGTGCTCTTTTTACATGATCTAATTATGTGAGGATGAGAAAATAAAACAATTATGACGGAGGGTTTTCATTAACTTAAAGACAACCCTTCCCTACAAAAACTAAACTTATCAATTATTTGAGGTTCCTGGGAAGGTTTTTTTTGGATGTGTGGTAGAGGAGAGATAACATGTGAAGATTGGGAGACCCATTTTTTTCCTCCCCTGAGTCAATTTGCATCTAATCTGTGCAGTCTGTGGAACATGATGGCTTTATGCTAGCTCTTATCTCCTTATTGATATTTTACTTATAATGGACCTAACAAAATTTTTAACCCAAGAAAAATAACACATAGCAAAATAGCAGTTATTCAGCCTTAGGGGAAAACTTCTTTAAATTATTTAGATATAAAAATATTTATTTTAACACTGAAGGGAGGAGAAAGCTAATACAAAGAACTCTAATTGAAGTAATATTTCTAGATAACTTCCTACACAGATAGAAGAATAAATAAACTCCAGAACTCAATTGTTTCTTGGCTTAGTGTTTAATGGAGTCCTACAATCTCTTTCCTTAAATAAGTGACCTGATTAGATTTCAGATATAATTAAGTGGCAGTTTTGAGGGCAGCACTTCACAAATACAATTTTACTACAAGAAATGTTCATTGAAAATAGCACTCCATTTTATTACTAAATGGAACAATTTCAGTGTCGATAGTTATTCTTTTTCACATTTCTTAAGAGCTATGAGCTGAGTATCTGTTATTTTTATCCATATAAAATATTTTTTCTATTTATTCAAGAATATATACTGTTTCAAAACTGATTTCTTATTAGTAGAAAAAGAAGCCAAATTGATTTGAATAGGTATGGTGCACATAGGATTCATATTGCTTCTAAATAGTTGATACAGTAAAATTCACCAATTTTAGTGTACAATTCTGAGAGTTTGAAGAAATCAGCAGTCATAACCACCAATAATTTTTGTTAGCTTAATAGTTGAAAACAGATAATCTTCTTAAACAACTCTCTTTCCTTCTTACACAAGTAACATGTTTAATGTATAAAACATAGAAAATCTCAAAGGAAAATAAGAAAAATCACTTAATGTCTGTACCCCCAAGACATCATTGATAATAATTTGGTGTCTGTACCTGCACATTTTTTCCTATATATATTTATAGTTTATCAAACAGTACTGTAATGTATATACTGCCCTGTGGGACTTTTTTCCCCAATGATTCTGATTACTTTCCTTAAATTTCCTTAAATAAGTAAATTAAATATTACTTAAAATTTGCCATAGATAACACTTCCCAGTATATCTGGAACATAGTTCATCTCTCTTTCCTTCTTACTGGAGAATTGAATTGTTTCCAATTTATTCCTGTCAAAATCTACACTGGTTGCATATACATCTTGGTGTTTATTTTCCTGGGATGCAGTTAAAGAAGGAGACCTACTTGGCTAAAATGTACCCACACATGTAAGCATTTTATCTTTACTCCTTTCTGAAAAAATGTATTCTAATTTAAAAATATATTTATTATTGTAATTCTGAAAGAAGGCAGTGAGTATGGGACTGGATAGAGAGGGAAACTGGTTTCCCTTACCTCAGTGGAAAACAATTGCAGATAAAAGGATTTTTTTTCCTTCTGTCTCAGGCTACACTCAGAAAGGGGGTGGGGGAGAAGTGATAGGGCTGTAATGAAAAATCAATTAAAGTCTTTACTACAGTGGTCCTCAACCAGAGGACCTGGTTGCTCCCCACCTCCTGACATTTGGAAATGTCTGAAGAGATTTTTGGTTGTCACACTAGGAGGGGTTGCTACAGGCGTCTGGTCGGTAGAGGCCAGGGATGCTGCTAAACACCCTATAATGCCTAGAACATACCACCTCTCCTCTCTTAAAAAAACAAAACAAAACAAAAATAAAATAAAATAAAACCAGTAAGAAGTTATCTAGCCCCAAATGTTAATAGTACGAGATTGAACAACTTTATCAGAAATTGAGTGAAAGATAAGAAAGAGTTCATGGTAAGAATAAATGTTACCAAATCTTTCCTAGAAGATCACTTTGGAGGGCTTAGATTCTGACACTTCAAGAACTGACATTAGCAATTAGAGACTCTGAATAGATGTACAAGTAAGAAGTGACAGGTCGGTTCTCTGATCAGGAACCATTGCTTATTTAAATAGAGATAGTTCACAGACATATGTTAGGAAGGAATGGTCAAAGACATTCTTTTTACTGCAGGCTTGGCTTCACTGGTTATTTCCCCGAACTTTTCAGTGTTAGTCTATATGGGTAGATCATTGGGTTTTACATTTTGAGATTAATTTTAAACAGCTTTTAAAAAGATAGAAAGTATTCAGACATGGAAGCATGGCATTCATGGTATTTTAGTTGTCCTTATCTAAATGGCTGAGTTATGTGCCCAAATCAACTGTTGGTAGCTATTGGTATTTCAGAGAGTGACTAAGTTTTCTTAGCCAGTTGGTAGGGGACATGCCTTGAAAATCCAACTTATTTCAGTGAAAATTGTGTTACATAAAGGGTGAGACTATAGTGGATTGTTTCATGGAGATGTTATAGATTATGTTTGTTTCAGCAGAGTTAATCAACAGCGTTGGGACTGGGATTTCTGATACTTTATGAAATAGGGAAATATCCTCAATTCTCCCATCATGGTACCATCTACTATATCATCTACTAAATGAACAAAAACAAATATCATGTGTCAGATGAATAAATCTTACAAATAATAGGTGACTGATGTTCTCAAAGTGAGTTAAGCTCTCAAAGTTTCCTCGAGGAAGGAGAAAGCATGATAATTACTATTTCTGTCTTACAAGAGGGAAAGAGGGAGAGATGAAAGACTAAAACAAGTGGAAGGCTTTTATTAATTGCCTAATATATTATTACATTATCTCGGTCAATAGATAAGTTAGACTTCTATGGATGGGAATGCTGAGGTACAAAAATGGAAATGTTTAGAAAACAATCTTTAGTGTTCTTTTGTCTCATTGGACTTTGGCAGAAATCAGCTCTGGAGCTAGTTGTGTAAATCCAACATAGATTGGCAGAAGCTGCTTGTAGGTTAAACATGTTGTTCATGAGTGGTTAGGGGTTGATTTCTGATTCACCAGATATAACTCCCAGATGCTGTATAATTGTCTCTTAAACCATCTCTCTTTAATTTATATCCTGATACCTTGATGATATAGCAGATGAGATGGATCAACACTCCATCAAGGTGGGAAATAGGGAGACTAATCTGTTCATACTGTTGACATGAGTGAATGAATTGGCCAAGAGAGGCAAATGCCCTCTTTCTCTAATTAATTCTCTAATTCTCAGGAATGAATAATTCTGTATCAGCTTAGTATGTCAAAACCAAAGTACTCTAGTTGTCTGGGGTGGACATTCTTCAAAATTCAAATAGACAATATTAAATAATTCCATTTCCAATTTGGATCAATTTGCTTAATTACCTTGGGATAGATTTTGCAGGCAGATGGTTTGGAAATCAGTGCTGCTAAAAGCATTTAGAGCAGCAAGAATAATGCTGAATATTCTTCTGTTATCAAGGAGACAACTATTTAAACTTGTTCTAAATTTTTAGATGCAAAATAATATCTGCCCTGTTCTGCAGTGTTAAAATGGGACCCCAGTCAAGATCTAATTCAGGAACTTTTACTCAAACAGAATATTCTGCCTCTGTAGTAGTAAGATTTCATTAATGTAGTAATAATGATTCTATATTTTTACATGTGCCAGAATTATTAACCAGAATTTAGTGTATTCTTCTTCTTCTTCTTTTTTTTTTTTTACAAGGATGGGGAGAACTTAGTATATTTTTAATGTATTATTTTTTCTGTGAAATAAGTTCTCTTCAAATAAATAAAAGCAACAAGTAACTTATTTAAATAACATACCAAGCTCTGTCTTTATGACTTTTAACAAGTTTAAATAACATTTGCCAAATTTTAATGAAACAATGGAACAAATTTATTATAAAATAGATAACACTTCTTTTTCCTACTATATCTTTAAATTGTATTCTCTTTGCTAAGAGAAGTTGAAGTTCAATGACACAAAATATTAAATAGTACAAACCATGTATAAACAATGCAATCTTTTTAAAAAAGGCATATTTATGTCCTATAATTATAGCATTTATGTTAAAATGAATGCATATTGCAAAAGCAGTGAATATATTTTCTTTTTTATTTTTTCAGTTAGCCAGGGGCTATTCAGTAGTTCTTAAAAAAATCTATTGAAAGATCTCCCTTTACATTTCTTTTTTTATTATTATTTCAAAAACATTTCAAAGTATTAAATGAAGTTTTCTGTATCTCTCTCTCTCTCTTATCTCACATGTTCCTGAAAAATTAGTACCTGGGGTGGTGGTATAATACAGAAACTCACAATCTACATTTAATTGAATTGTATGTCTCTCAAGTAGGGTACTTTTGCTAAACAAAATAGACATAATACCAGTATTATGAGGCAGACAGTACTAAAGTTTCCTTCATATAAAGATCATGCTGTGTTTGGTGACATGTTTAGTAGCCCCAAATTGTTGACTGTAGTTGAATACTGAAAATGTTTGTATAGGTTAACATTTGCTCCACATTGTCTTTGAAGTGTGAGTTGCATACATCTTAGTGTCTAATTTCACCCTTGTCCATGTAGAGAAGGTGTAGTAACAATTTGGTGTCCACCTTCAATGGATACTTCATTCTGCCTGTGCAGAACTGTTCCCGGGGTTTAGCCCAGCTGGGAAAAAAATCCGGAGGTCAAACAACTTTTTTAAAATATATATATAATAGAAATCCTCTTTTAAAAGTGTGACCGACAGTGTAGGACCGTGCATAATAAAGCTGAAGGATTATGGTAATGTTTACAGGCAATTAAAATGAACTTACATTAAATATGGATACATTGTAAGTAATAAAAAATTGAGAAAGAAAACAAGAATACATGTTTTTAGGTGTTTCAACAGGATGCTTAATTAAAGAGAAGATAATTTGTGAGAAAACAGGTACCTTTTTCAATGTGATCCAGTAACAACATTGAAAACTTTCTCAGTTTCACTTTAGAGTGTGAAGAACACAATATAAGATGACTTTTCAGAACATAGCTTTTTATTTTTCACTTTTTTTTTAATGGAGAGGAAAAGAGCAGCAATCTTCCAGCAAAGCTGACCTTATAAAGTAAATTCAAATTCTTAGCATGCTCTGTTTTAGTGCAATGCAGCACGGCTCACTAGAGCAAGTCGGACCAAAAGTTAGAGAATCAGAAGTTCGATTCCAGACCCTGTAACTAAATTGCTATGCAATCTTGAGGGCTGGGAATAGCATTCTGGAAGCCTGATTGCCTTCTCTAAAGGGTTGTGAAAGATTATATAACTCCTGATACCAATGAAGATGCATTATTGAATTTCAATCTTTGGAAATGTTAAGATGAACATATACAAAATAGATGCACTTTAATTTGAAAACTTTTGCAATTGGAGTGTAAAATTTCCACAAAGATATGAATATCTGCTACAAAATATCTGAGTTGGGGACCAGGGTACAAACAGGTATATCTTATATTGTTTAAAAGTTCCAGTTTGAAATGTTATGAGCTTTAATCCTGGAGCTGCTCTTAATAGCACGGATTAAACTCTAGCCTCACATCAGGATGATGACTGTGGCAGTTCCCAGTCTCATAGAGGTGATGTAAGTCTTAATTAATGTTTGTAAAACTATCAAGGAGCCATGGATGAGAAGAGTTATGAAAAGGGGAAGGGATGTTATAATAAAAAGCAACTACATATAGCCTTGCATTACACTAATTTGACAACAACATATAGTATTCCATTATTAATAATAGGTATAACAGAGCTACTATCCAACAAGATTAGCACATTTAAAATTTTCATGTTAACGAATTTATAGGTAATAATTCTCCCATAAGCTGTGTTTATGTATAAAGGAACCAAACTACTACATGGTCTTTCTCTATGTAACATTCTCCTGAATGAATGTACTATGATCATTAATAGAGCAGAAGAATCAGAATGATTCAGTTTACTATTTGGAAATCGTGTCAGTCATGCTTCCAACCAGACACAATTGGTTTGTCAGTTCAAATGAAGTTTTAGAATGCTTCTGTGTTAACACTTGTGTATTCTTTGCCTGTTAAGACTGTGGTATGATTACATATGCATTGTATTCTGTTCCAAATAGTAATACTTTCTCTGGCAGCTACCAAAAAAGATCAAAATTAGCCTTGAAGCATATGTAGCCAAAAGTCAACCAGTGATGGCATCAGAAGAACCCATGCGGCATCTCCAACCTCAGTTTTGTCCCCTATAGGATATTCTTTATATTTTTTAGAGATTTTATAAAGCTCAAATCCAGCAATGCATGTGAACTGCAACTCATGACACAAAAATAAGCTATTTATTATATTTAGAAAGAAGGGCTAAGAGAATTTCAAAATATATCCAGAATCTGACCACTTATCCCACTCTACTGTTTCCAGCCTGGTCTATATCACCATAATCTCCTTCCTGGATTCCTGAAATTGACTCCTAAGTGGTTTCCTGGCTTTTACCCTTGTCTACTTAGTTTTTTCTTAGTATTAAAGCCAAAATGATTTTTTTTTAAATTAGGTATGTTACACCTTTTGAAATGGTCCCATATTTCTTGGATGTTCTGTGTGTGTGTGTGTGTTTCATTCTTTTTTATCTTTATATTTCACTTTTAGAAGTTTCTACTGATAGAGCTCACTGATTCTTTCCTCAGTTGTGTCCAAGCTAGGAATGGGCCCATTAAAGGCATTCTTTATCTCAGTTTGTGGTTCCAGTGTCTTCAGCTCCAGGTATGATCTCAGCTGTGACTCTGGATTCAATGTGTCTCGAGATTTGGGGTGGCGGTTTGCCCAGTAAACTTCATTCTCTGATAAGTCCAAGAAAAGTCATTCTTTTCATTTTGTTCAGCTTTTTTTTTTATTTTAAAGATTTAAAATTTTTTTTTATTTATTTGACAGAGAGAGAGATAGTGAGAGCAGGAACACAAGCAGGGAGAATGGGAGAGGAAGAAGCAGGCCTCCCGGAGAGCAGGGAGCCTGATGTGGGGCTCGATCCCAGGACTCTGGGATTATGACGTGAGCCAAAGGCAGACGCGCAACGACTGAGCCACCCTGGCGCCCCAGCTTTTTCTTAAACAAAGAAGTAACACCTGTTTTCTACATTAGAGCTGAAACAGAGTGATTCTTTCAAAACTTAATAAAATTATGTTGCTTCTTTACTACTTCTTAGTTACTGTGATGAGAAGAAAATGTTGATCTCTTGAAAACCAGCACTTTTCAGGTGTTTCTAATGTGCTTTAGCCACACTTTGATGGCAAATCAAAGAACCTAAATCTCAAGATTCATTGTAAATTCGCTAACCAATCTTCCTAAAAACAGAGTCAGCATGAGGTCAATTAGTGAATTAAAATAAAAATATTTATTGTCTGTATGGGGATTAACATAAGAATAAAAAAAAATTAAAAAAATATTTATTGTCTTCATTAGTCATAAATAGTACATATTAATTAATGAATTAAAATTAAGAAATTTAGAAAAACATACATATACACGTGTGTATATCTATATAAATATACACTTTGATATATTTCTTATACTTTGTTTAGGCTTATTTTTAGGAAAAAAAAAATTGCCTTTTCTCACAGAATAGCAGGAAGAGACAATTAAAACACAGTTGTGACCCAGCAATCGCCCTACTAGGTATTTATCCAAAGGATACAAACATAACGATTCGAAGGGACACATGCACCCAATGTTTATAGCAGCAATGTCCACAATAGCCAAAATATGGAAAGAGCCCAGATGACCTTGATGGATGAATGGATAAAGATGTGGTGTACACACACACACACACACACACACTATGGAATATTACTCAGTCATCAAGAAGAATGAAATCTTGCCATTTGCAATGACGTGGATGGAACTAGAGGGTATTATGCTAAGTAAAATAAGTCAGAGAAAAGACAAATACCGTATGATTTCACTCATGTAGAATTTAAGAAACAAAACAGATGAACTTAGGGGAAGGGAAGGAAAAATAAAATAAGATGAAAATTGAGAGGGAGGCAAATCATAAGAGACAGTGAACTCTAGGAAACAAACAGGATTGCTGGAGGGGAGGTGGAGGAGAAGGGAAAATTGGGAGATGGGCACTAAGGAGGGCATTTTATGAATGAGCACTGTGTGTTATATGCAACTGATGAATCACTAAATTCTAACTCTGAAACCAATGAAGAAAACCCCACAGCTGTAATAGGCAATAATATATTCATTTTACATTGTATATATTCAGGATTTTTCCACTCAAATTTAAAAATGAGAACTGTTTAATTGCTGTTGTTTGGTAGATGACTTGTGTTATTTTTGCTTCTCCTCTAGCATCTTTCAGAATCTTTTTTCTATCCTTGGCACTTTGAATATTCTAAATGTGTTGGGGAAGAGTGATTAAAATGCATTTGCTTCACTCTCTTGTCACCCTTTCAGTATGCTGTCTCCAGGCTCCTTTCACCTATAAACATTTCCTTGCATTTTTTTTCATTGATAAGTTTCTCTACTATATGTTCTTTTTTTCTGGAATTCCTATTAATTGAAAGGAATATGGCTTGATTCTTTGATTTATATTTTAGGAGATATTTTTGACTTTATATTCTGGCTTTCCATTGAAATGTTTTATTTCAAGGAGTCACATTTTTTATGGTAATATTCTTTATAAGCCAGAAAAATAAATGAGGGCCATATTCATGTAAACACAGACATTAAACAGTACAGGGGATTGGGCTAGGGGTAAGGGAATACAGATCTTTACCCATCCTGCTAACACTATTTCAGTAAATGAGACTGCAGTCTTATCCTATAGACAATCACTTATATGTGATAAAGGACAAAGAAGATCTTTACTGGAAGATGTAAGATCATTCCACTTTAAGATAGCAAATACATAAAGCCAGAATAAGTGGCTTTTATTTTTGGGGGGTGGAGGGAGGCAGATCCTCTCAGTTACTATAGGTATTACTACTCTGTTAATGATACTATTATTTATGTAAAATATTTAAAAATTTTTCATGGATGAGCTAAATGAAGCTTCACCTCATGTTTGTCCAAATGCAGAGTTGTCTATTCTCTGCACTTCTGCTGGTTTTTTTTGTTTGTTTGCTTTGTGTTTTTTGTGTTTTGTTGTTTTTTTTTTTTTTGACTGTTTGCTTGACCAAATGTCCTTCTGTTTGTGAGCTTCTATTGGTGTAAACTTTTTTGTAGAACTGGATTTCCTTACAGACAAATCCTGGGATCCATATGTTCCACTAGCACTCTATGTGCAACTGGACAACTTTTACCTACTGAGTGGTAGGCTTACAGTGCTGAACAAGTCGATACACATTCATAAAGTGTGTACAATTGCAGCACCCCTTCATTCACTGCACATTAGGATTCACTTCTCTTACCAAGGCTTCTGTTGTCTTCTTGGTCCCACTGTCCATAGACTGGCCTATGTTAATGAAGATGTTAATGAGCATGCGGTTTTGTGGAGGGGTGCTGGCTATTTCCAGTTTTATAGATGTAAAGTTGAAAGAGTTGAGAGTTGGTTCATAATCTCTAGTTTTGGACTTGAGCTAATCTTAGGAAAATCCTGTTTCTCTTTGAAATTATGAGAGATTAGTCTAATCAATGACAGGGTCTCCATCTCCCCCTGATAAGTAGAGACTGACGCAGAAAAGTGTTGGTCTCATCAGATGGTCCAATTGTGTGCCCCTCCTTGAATACTTCCAGCTCCACTTCTCAGTATTCATATTTTAATATTTTCTTGTCTGTCGTAGTCTTTTTGGCCTGCTATAAAAAATACCAGAGACTCTGGCTTATAGACAATAGAAGTTTATTTCACACAGTTCTGAAGGATGGGAAGTACAAGATCAAGGATCCAGCAGATTCAGTGTCTGGCGAGAGCTTGCTCCCAGCTCATAGGTGGCCATCTTCTTGCTCTGTCCCCACATGGAGGAAGGAACAGAGAACTCTCTAGAGTTTCCTTTATAAGGGTACTAATCCCATTTATGGGGCTCCATCCTCATGACCTAATTATCTCCCAAAGGCTCCACCTCCTAATAACATCACATTGGGGATTAGATTTCAATATATGAATTTTGGAGGGACACTAGCATTCAGTCTATGGCACTATCCAAAGACTCTCATTATCCATTTTTTCTTTTTTTCAATAGTTACTGATTCTTGTTTTATGAATGTATTATTTTTTGCATTTATCTGAGTAAACAAATTCATCCTCCTTTTGTTCTCTGGATTGTTACTTTGCCTGGGATCAATTTTTGTCTTTGTAAATGGTGACACTTCGCTGCCCAATCATATTTAAAGGGGGGCAGTAAAGAAGCAGTCTGGGAAGTCTATGTGGCTTTCTGAGTTTGTAAAGCAATAGATTTAGCTTTAAGGTGAGTGGGCAGGAAGAATGCCATGTTGATAAGGTTGGCCTAAGAGCCAGTATGTATGAGAAATATACTGGAGTGCTAATATTCACACTACTTGCCTTCGTTCTCCTTCAGTGGCTAATTAATTTCCATTAAAAATAACCTTCCCATTCCCCCTCTTTGATACCTGCCTGCCCTTTACTCTTTGATAAGGAAGGAAGGAGAATTTGAGGGTGATAAATGGTCTAGTGTATAAAACTTCAGTTAACACTCTTTCTATAGCTGTACATTTGACTTTCTGTTGCAGCATTTCCTGAACATTCTCCAAGATTTGGGGCACCTGGGTGGCTCAGTCAGTTGTGTCTGCCTTGGGCTCAGGTCATGATTTCAGGTTCCTGGGATCGAGCCCCATGCAGTGAGTTCCACACTCAGTGGGAAATCTGTTTCTCCCTCTCCCTCTGTGCTCTCCCTCTCTCAAATAATAAATAAATAAATAAATAAATAAATAAATAAATAAATAAAATCTTTAAAAAAAAATTCTCCAAGATTCTACCCAACAGTTCAGCTGCTTCCCCCTATATTATCCTTTCATGGATCTTAGACCATGGCTTCCTTCACACTTTTTCATTACTCAGTATTTTTCTCTCTATCAAAAATATGCTATGCATTTAAATGATTAAAAAAACAAATTTACTATTATTTTAATGGTAGCTTGGGAAAGAGGAATTATGATATAGTTTTTCTTATATCATCTTGACTGTGTTCTTCTCAATGTTTTATTTTCTTGTAGCAAGAATGATCACTTGGTTGCTTCTTATTTGTTGAGGATTGAATCCTATTGTGGGAAAGTGACAAAAGGGAAGAGGGACAGATGACTGTCAATTATTGAGTATCTGCTATATTCCATGCACTTTGTTGGATATAGGAGGTAGGAAATATATAACTAGGTATGACATCTTTATCTTAATTTTTTATATCAGTTTATTCTATGAGAATAAACTGATTTGAGAGATTAGTAACATTGGTAATTTTACATACTAATAGGTTGCACCAAGATTAACCTCTTAACTTGAATACTTATTTTTTCTACAATTCGATGCTGTCTTCTACAAGTCTAGAATATGAGTTTTTACTGGTTTGGTTTATTGTGCATATAATTGCAACACACTTCTTTCAACACATTAGTTCAGAGATTTCTACAGCAAACTGATGCAGTAAAGATAAAACCATTTTAGAAATCAATTAATATAAAATATCACCAAAAAACTCAAAGTACAGACGATTTTAATATTAAACATCCTATCAATTTATTTGTTAGAGTGCTTTGCAATAATACGAGCAAGCAATTTTTCTCTTAATAACTATGTTAATATTGCTATTTTCCAATTTGAAGATGAAATTGAGCAAGCACCCAAGCCTCATATTCCCTTAACTCTCTTCATAAATTAAATTCAGCAAATTTCTTTGTTAGTTGTTTTTTCTAACAGTGTTTTCAGGAGGTATAGGCCATAACTGCATTTTCTTTAGCCTCAACTCTTCTATCTTGCCCATGAATATACAGGTTATTTTTATGAGAAAATACCTCATTTTTTATTAAAGTGATATAATATTGACATGGAGATCAAAAGTGAAATATATGATGCAGCAAGTGATACAATATTGACACGGAGATCAAAAGTGAAATATATGATGCAGCACACACTCTGACCCCCCCAAGTCTTTTCAGCATTCAAATTCTCCTTTGTTTTGTGGAGCGTTAACTTGAAAAGGCCTTTTAACATTCTTTCTTTATATGCATGGTTCTATAGAAATAAAATTATTGAAGTTTGAGAGCCCAGTCTCAGGATGACTAAAATCTACTTGATGATACTGTTCAATTTTTTTTTTTTAAAGTCACTAGATTGGACGCCTGGGTGGCTCAGTTGGTTAAGTATCTGTCTTTGGCTCAGATCATGATTCCAGAGTCCTGGGATCGAGTCCCACGTTGGGCTCCTTGCTCAGTGGGTAAGCTGCTTCTTCCTCTGCCTGCTCTGCCTGCCACTTCCCCTGCTTGTGCTCTCTCTCTCTCTGACAAATAAATAAATAAAATCTTTAAAAAAAATAAGGTCACTAGATTAATATTAGAAAAGTTATTTTTATGTAAAAATAGAAATGTTTTATCTTGGAGCAATTTAATATTGTGTTATATTAATATGCTCAATATTTTTGAGCAATGAAGTCACTTAATATATTTTCATAGACTTTTGCCTTGTTTTCTAGTATTACCTAACTAAATTTAACATAGTTAATGATGATAATGGATAGATTTTTACTCAGCTTTCTTTAGAACAATTGGCTTTTTCTCTCAATATTTAATCCTTTGTCCTCAATGTAAATAATGAGTCACTTGAAGAGCTGATTAAGTTTTAAGTTCTAACAGCAATAAAAATGCAATAATCACCTCTATTTAATAATCCTTTTGCTTTTCCTCCCTGTGTCAATGCTAGATCTGAAATTTACTGTCTAATTAGCATTAAATATTTGACACGGGCACTCCCACAGAGGACCAAGTGTAATTTCCTCAGCTAGGCTAATATCCAATAAAATATGAGGTTTCATTAGCTATAATTTGGAGGGTTGTGATGCAACTCAATTTATTTTAAATTTAGACAAAATATTTTAGTGGGAGAGAATGTTAGGGAATCAGCTGACCTTCCCCTCAACATAACAGTTCACTTTTTACTATCTCTACTGTTTGGCGTCTAGCCTTTGCTTAACTGTGTATGGTGTTTATTGTCTCCACCTTGAGATGGTCTTATCCACTATGAGGCTACTCTTAAGGTTAGTAAAGACATTAGCTACATCTGCCTCTCTGTCATTTCTACCTATAAGCTTTCTTTCTATACTGTGAAGCCACATCGAATGTTCATTTTAACACATATTATTATACATGATAATTAATCATGATAGTCTAAATGAGGGGAGACTGATGTTTATAGCAGCAATGTCCACAATAGCCAAACTGTGGAAAGAGCCAAGATGTCCATCGACAGATGAATGGATAAAGAAGATGTGGTATATATACACAATGGAATATTATGCAGCCATCAAAAGGAATGAGATCTTGCCATTTGCAATGACATGGACGGAACTGGAGGGTGTTATGCTGAGCGAAATAAGTCAATCAGAGAAAGACATGTATCATATGACCTCACTGATATGAGGAATTCTTAATCTCAGGAAACAAACTGAGGGTTGCTGGAGTGGGGGTGAGGTGGGAGGGATGGGGTGACTGGGTGATAGACACTGGGGAGGGTATGTGCTCTGGTAAGCGCTGTGAATTGTGCAAGACTGTTGAATCTCAGATCTGTACCTCTGAAACAAATAATGCAATATATGTTAAGAAAAAAAAAAAGAAGAAGAAGAAGGTAGCAGGAGGGGAAGAATGAAGCGGGGGAAATCGGAGGGGTAGATGAACCATGAAAGATGATGGACTCTGAAAAACAAACTGAGGGTTCTAGAGGGGAGGGGGGTGGGAGGATGGGTTAGCCTGGTGATGGGTATTGAGGAGGGCACATTCTGCATGGAGCATTGGGTGTTATGCACAAACAATGAATCATGGAACACTACATCTAAAACTAATGATGTAATATATGGGGATTAACATAAGAATAAAAATAAATAAATAAATAAATGAGGGGAGACAATTACATGGGTGGTTACCTGAAAGAAATAAAGAGAATGTGGTAAGGTTTTGGAGAAGGAAGCAGAGGTAAGGATTGTGTGATTTCCTTTCAATGAAGTGGCAGAGAAATAAGAATATTTGATTATGAGCTATATTAAGTATACTTCTAGAGGATATATTCTGATCTATTTAGGCTAATGGAGGTGGAGGAGAGGATGCTATATCTGAGGTAACATATGTTAACGAAGAAAACAAAGAAAACACAGAGCATGAGACTGGAAATGTTAATTATGGGCATGGTCATCAGACCAGATTTTGTCATAAATACATGAAATCTTTCCAGGGAACAAAGCCAAATGAAGTAGAATAAATTAGACAGATGTGTTATTTAGTAGCTTAGGATTTTTCTTATTTGCCCTTGTATCACATTTGTATTTCATATTGAATTAACAAACTTTAAATTATAAGTAATTAGAAGAATGTTTATTAAAGCAGCAATAGAATTCTGATTATGAGATTTGTGTTTCTTTACATGTTCAAAGAGTGTTCCTTCTACAAGATACCATGTTTTATTTAATAGTTTTGTCTTTGAGACAGTTTTAAAAGAAGGTATTACACAGCCTTACCAGTGATGGTGTTTCACACTTGATAGAAATTGCTAGTTATCAATATAACACTTATTACCTCTTTGTACTTTACCAGTAGAAATCTTCCCAGTTGAAAAATATTTTCAATCTTTCTTGAAGTGAGTTATGGGTGGCCAAGGTGATGTGAGTGCAAAATATGGTATTGGTTTTTTTGAAGAGCTGTTTTGTTTTGTTTTGTTTTGTTTTGTTTAAAGCATGTGAACTCATCTTGGAGGAGTGCCTCTTTCCCCTTCCATTCTCATCATTCTTCCTGCCTAAAATTAGATGGCTAACACTTAAACAACCATCTTGTACCATAAGACAATGCTGTAAATGGAAATCAGTTCTAAAGATCAAGGTGTATAAAGACAAAGCTTGGATCCCAAATGCTTGTAAAATTGCCACATCAGCTCTAGACTCTGTACATTTGAACTTTTTTTACTTTCAGGAGAATAAACATCTGTTTTGCTTAAACCATTTTTATTTGGGGGCAAGGTGTTGTGTTATGCAGACCAAGCTAATCCTACTTGATTAGTGCCCAAACTGGAATTATTGATATGAAGAAATGCCTCATGGGAAGTAAGTCATTGTCTCTTGTCTCTAATATAATCTTATAGGATTTGCTGGCTCCTAGAACCATGCATCCTACATTACTTAGAGATATTTGACAATGCTGGGTTGATAGAAAAGTGTGTAGCATCATGCATAAACCCACAGGCTTGGGAGGATAGAGTCCTGAATTGAATTCCAGTTTTGCCACTTTTTGGGTAAGTCTGAGAAAGTTGCATAACCTCTTTAAGCATTATTTTCTTAATCTACTAACTGGACATAATAATTTTTACCTCATAGTTTTGTTGTAAAAATTAGATGAGCTAATGTGTATAAATAATTTAGCACAGTTGTCTGGCACTTATTAGAGGTTAGATGTTATTATTGCCATTGTTTTTGTTATCAGTTAAAGGTAGATGATTCTTTTGATTTAATTGAACAGGCCACATCTTGCTTCTTAACATTATTATTCCCAGCATCCATGATGTGCAGCATTGCTCCTACTTTCTTTAATAGTGACTGATTCATAGGGAGTAATGGGGGAAGCTAACCAAGAAACAGTATTTAATAGTTTTAAGAATTGTCCTTCTATCTACCAAATTAAGGGAGTGAAACTTATAGGAGTGAAACTCTAAACATTCTAGGCTTGTATTTTCCTTGGTTGTTAGGAATTAATTATGAGTTACAAGATTCAAAATGTGAAATACATATCTTTATTTTGCAATATAAGATCCTACAGCATTGGAGATGATAAAACTTGAAGAAACTGAGATTTTTCTCTGTACATCTTGTTAATATATTTTCATTAAGGCCAGATTCGAAGTCCTACATGGGTTAGTCTCCATTCATTTATTTGTTTTATAACCTAAGTTAGATATTTCTTCAGGTATCAATATCCTCAAATTTGTATTTGATTATTGGATTCCCTGTCCCTCCCTCTGGCCTAATCTGACCAATGGATAGGGCTGTTGCATTTCTGCATTAAAAGTTGTAGAGCCAAGGCCACATTTTCAACTCATAGTTCCTCTTATTATGCCATATTACCTGAGAGAAGTTTAACAGAGATGTGAAGTCATTGACTATCCTGAGCGAACTGGATTCAATGCTTCCTAGCTGGGGTTAGTATTTTTTATTTTTATTTTTTTTTAAGTTCTGGATATAAATCAGAGTAGAGGTTAGAAGCAAAGAATATGGAGTGGAAGTTGATATTAGGGACTCAAACCATTTTCATTTGTCATTGACTGAGAAATTTAGTTGGGTAATGTGCCAGGTAAGGTTTATTTTAAAATTGGTTGAGGGCGCCTGGGTGGCTCAGTTGGTTAAGCGACTGTCTTCGGATCGGGTCATGATCCTGGAGTCCGACGCGGGACTCGATCCAGGGACTCCAGGATCATGGCCTGAGCCGAAGGCAGTCGCTTAACCAACTGAGCCACCCAGGCGCCCAATATTCCTTATTTTAATAAAGGTGTTTATTATAAACGAGGGAAACACCATTCCCTCTCTATAGGCATCTCAAATTGAGAAATTGTGAAATGAAGATTCTTACAACCTTGTTAGTTCTATAATAGAAAAGTTTTGATAGCTGTTTGATCAAAGCAACCCTTTGAAGCACATTCAAAAGTTAGATCTGGGTGTGTGATAAACAAATCTCTTTCTAACATCAGCAAGGACTTCCTTTTCTGTCTGAAGTTGCTAGGATACTATCTTAAAGAAATAACTCATTTGATTAACTGCAAATAGAAATTGCTTTTTTAAAAAAAGTTCATACATTTATAATAGCCCAGGTCAGGCATAAATCTATACTAGTTAAATGTTAAGCATATGATTTGATGACCCTCTTGAGTATCGGAAGAAAAACCATTATTTTTCTTCATAAAATGCATGACACACAATGACTTTTAGCCATGTTTTACCATAAAAATGAAAATATTATTGGTAAAGGAATATATTTTCTCTTGCTTTATCCTGGATTTTAGACCATTGTGAGAAACAAAAGAAAAGCCACATACAAAAACACTTTGAACCTATAAAATGAATATACAAATCCAATAATTAAAAAAAAAATTGTGTCTTTCCTGACAAGTGAAAGTCTTGCCTATTAGCTATGTCTAGTACATATCACCTATGCCTGTTCATTAGCACTTGATTTCATATTTTATTCTATAATACAAAAGCCCTGTAATATCATGGCAGTGGCCACTATTATTTAGTATTATGAGTAAAGACATGTCTTAGGCAAAGCAAACATCTTCCTGTAGTTACACAATTTTCCTAAAGGACAGATGGTAATCATGGTCTTAATGTGAACATTGCAAAGCAACTTTACTATGTAATAACCTTACTTCTCTGTTTTTGTATCTTGTGAAATTCATATACCACCTGTGGCAGAATAAAAGCCAAAAAGGTTATTTAAAACAGTATCCATGGTAGGACTATTTATCCAAATAAATAAAATCTGCCAATTTACTTATTAGCTGTTTCCTCATGTAAGACCAAAATTTCAGATGTTATCAATTATGTTGATTTCTCAAAAGCATCATTAGCTTGATATATTCTCACATCAGGATGATATAGCTATGCGTATGGTGTTTTCTGCAGGTTTGTACTATCGTAGTCCACTTAGGCTGCTATAACAAAACACCACAGACTGGGTAGCTTACAAACAACAGAAATGTATTTCTCACAATCCTGGAGGCTGGAAGTCTGAGATCACAGTGCCAGCATAGTTGGATGAGGGCCCTCTTCCTGGTCCATAGCCAAAGACTTCTTGTTTTGTCCTCACATGGTAGAAGGGGCTAGGGATCCCTGTGAGGTGTCTTTTCTAAGAACACTTCCACAATTCATGAAGATACCATCCTCATGACTTTAGGCACCTCCAAATCTAATACCATCACGTTGGGTATTAGCATTTCAACCTATTTTTTTTTTTCAATGCAGTCTGATAATCTCTGACTTTTGATTGGGTTGTTTAATCCATTTACATTTAATGCTATTATTATAATAGTTGTGTTTACATCCACCAGTTCACTTTTTACTCTTTTATATGTCTTATGTTTTTTGCCACTCTTTTTCCTTTACTGTGTTCTTTTGCATTAAGTAAATACTCTCTAATATAGCATTTCAGTTTCTTTGAGTTTTTCACTGTTTTTGTTTGTTTTTTAATGGTTGCTCTAGGGCTTACCGTATACATCTAAACTTATCAGAACCATCTTCAGGCATATATTAGCTTAATTCCAGTAATATATAGAAATGTTATCCTATATAGCTCTAGTCCCTTTCCCCCCTTTTGTGGTATTATTGCTGTACATATTACACCTATTAATGTTAAAAAAAAAACCTCCTTTGAGCTGTTTGTGGTTATATTATACATGTTATAAGCCCAACATTATGTCATATACATATATTTTATTCAATAGCTTCTTAAATAAGTTCTGAAAAGGAAGAAAATGCATACACACACACACACACACACACACACAGACATATATATATTTTAAATAATCACACAATTACCTTTACTGGTGCTTTTTGTTCTTACGGATTCAAATTCTATTGGGCTTCACTTGCTTTAATCCTGAAGAACTTCCTTTATTTCTGTTTTTTTCCAATTATTATATTTATGTATGTATGTATGTATTTATGTAATCTCTACATACAACATAGGGTTCAAAATCACAACCCCGCGATCAAGAGTCACATACTCTACCAACTGAGCCAGCCAGATGCCTCTGAAGAACTTCCTTTAATATTTTTTGTGAGGCACGACTACTAGCAATGAATTCTGTTTTTGTTTATATGTAATATTTTAAAAGTGAGATATACATGCACATAAAAGTAAACAGAAATACACACATTTCATAAGAAATGAGTAATAATTCAGAAGCCTCTGTAACAAATTGACATTTTTATTGGCACATAATAATCTAGCTATGTCCAGATGCACAATAATTCAGATATTTGAATTTACAGCTACATTTGAATTGGCTGGCCTTTTGGATGCAGTGGGCAGGCAAACATTTTTAAATCCTGATTCATCCCAGTTCTTTAGGGCATCAAAATGCCTCACTGAAATTAATATACAAATCCTTTTACAGAGTTTGTCTCTGATGAGTATGAGCAGCATGGACAGTATATCCAAAAACATTTGAAATTCTCATTTTTGGTTTGCTAAAGGTTAGATTCCTGGCTTGGACCTTAATTTAAGACTTTTGAGACCATAAAGACACTTACTCAAAAGTTTTATACTTATCAAATCCACAGCTTTGATTTCATGCAGTATCATATCATTCCTAACAATTATTCTGATGATGTCTTAAAAGATTACTTAAGAAGTCAGGTGGGAAACCTAGAGCTGTAGATACTTTATATTCTGGTTGTGAAGTATTGTATGTGAAGACAAATCTACATGAGCCTGAAGGCAAATTTAGTCTTTGTTTGTTATCTGGGAACTCTGAGTTGGTTGATATGCATAGAGTACTGCTTTAATACTTACATTTAGTAATTTGATTAATGAAAGGTAAATTCCTGAGGGGCAATGATTCTTAAATACCCTTTTAAATATTAATCGATTTAAAATATTGTTTACTACAATACTAGTTTTTTTGTCCCATGAGTAACTTTTCTGAAGCAATCTGACATGTTTAATGCATAATAATGATAGTACTGACAAGTACTTAGTTTTATTTTATGCCTTTCTTCTGAGGAGCTCAAAGTACTTTGGGCCTTTTCTGACAATTTTTATAAAATCTCTGTAATGTGGTGGAAATCCTGTAGGAGAGGGAGCAATAGTACTTGAAGAAATAGTGGCATTTCTATAATCCATATCTAAAGTATCATAATCTCATAGAAAAACATGTCATAGAGTGTTGAAAGGCTTACATTGTATTTTTATGTCTGTCACCTGGTTCCTTGTGTTCTCTTGGCTAAAGTTTTGTACACTGTTTTCTGCCTCCCCCTTCTTCATCTTTATCCATCACTTAACAGTCTGAGATTTCTGACTCAAATAACCAGAATAGAGTAGGCATTTACATTGGTCAATAGACAACTAGCCAATAGATAATTCCATGTGTGATTTGCTTCATTAAAATATGTAACTTCTGTGGTGATACTAAGAATCAATCTTTCCTAACCCTAATTAAGATACTGTGAGTAAACAAGATTTATACACATGTGAAGACACACATATCCATGCACACAGAGATACAATCCAGTATACAGAGGATGAAGATTCTACCCTAGAGTGATCAGGACACAGACCTGCCTGTACTGGGATTTCTGACTTGTGTGGTAGGTATATGTATTTATAGATATATGTAATTTTTGATGGAAAATAATCATTTCCTTCTGTGATGGTAAAGGAATACAACACATTATACAGGATATAGATATAGATACAGATATATAGATATAGGATACAAAAGATTTTGACAAATTAGATTACATAATATAGAGAAAATATGATTATGTTACTGTTATGTGCTGAATCGTATCCCCCCCAATTCGTATCTTGAAACTTTAATTTGTAGTACCTCAGGAGGTGACTGTATTTGGAGATAGGGCCTTTAAAGAGGTAATTAAGTTACAGTGGGGTCATTAGTTTGTGCTCTAACCAATATGACTGATGTCTTTATAAGAAGAAATCATGACACAGACACAGGGATGACCCTGTAGGGGCACAGTAAGAAGGTAGTCGTCTGCAAGCCAAGGAAAGAGGCCACAGAAGAGACCAACTCTGCTGACACCTTGATATTGGGTTTTCAGCCTCCAAAACAGTAAGAAAATAAATTTCTGTTGTTTAGGCCACTAGTCGGTGGTATTTTGTTCTGGAAGCCCTAGCAAACATACATTTACTGAGATGAGAATTTCTATAAGATATTAAGCTAAAAAAGAATAGGGACTTTAACAAGTACATTTGTCATCCATCTCAAAAGAATGAAAGCTCTAAACCTAACTAAAAGATAGCAAAAGAATGCAATTAAAGAATTAGTAAGAAATTGTGCTAGAATCTAGGAATGAACTACAACTTGCAAAAACCAGTCAATAAACTAATACCCTTTTGAAAAGCTGCTTCCATCTAAGCCATTGTCCTCCACATCACCTTGGGCTTCTTTGACTCTTGACATCTAGGTAGAATTATTTTGAAGGCCAAGGCACAACCTTAAACATCTTCAAGATTTTTCTGAACTTTTAAGGGTCTTGTTTTCTTAACAGCCCTTTGTTCTTGAATCTTTATGTTCTATCACTATGTTGCCACATGTCGATGTGCATGTGAAAATCTGATGCTTCTCCAGTTTCCAGAAAAATCATGCATATTGAACACTTCTTGATTTTATAAAGCTTACTAAATACTTGTGAGATCAGAGGAGAATCTTTATTAGGCCGACATAATTTCCCATCACCCTTCTGGCTTTCTTCTCTCGTCTTACCTTCTCATTTCTCTCCCTTTCTCTCTGTGGAGCAAACTCTCTCCAGTACTTTAGCAGATTGGTTTGGACACCACTGTGCAAAGTTTAGGATCAGCACACAGCCATTTCTTCCCTGCAGAGACTCACCTACCCAAAAGGACTTTCCCAGTGAAGGAAGTTTCCCTTCCTTGAAGGAAGAAGATAGATAAGAAGGCATACAGCTATTTCTGGTGAATATCATACTAATGACACCAGAGTAAGTAGAAATACTTGGCTTCTGCCTGGTTTCTCCCCCCACCCCTTTCCCATTTTTATATTGAGAATAATTCTAAAACTCTATAAGATAATACAGAGATTGCAAAAGAGTAGGGTGAGCCCAATTCATGAGAGAACATCTCTATGGAGTAAAGAAATTTGAAAAACTAGGTCTAGGTGAATTCCATCTCAAGGAACTTGGAAACATTTGCAGAATTAATTACTATTGTTAACACATGATAAAGTAGGGAAAGAGAATATTAAATTTGGTGCATATATTTCAAAATTTCCACAGGAATAAAGACATTGATTTTGGAAAATTTACATGTTTGGGTTAAAGTTTATTTTATTCAGTTCTGTAGACAGTTTAAAAATGTGGTTGATCTATATCCATACCATGGAATGTTATCTTGCCATAAAAAGAAGGGAAATACTGATACATGCAGTAAAATGGATAAATCTTAAAAACATTGTTAAGTGAAAGAAAGCATTCACAAAACTGTATATTTTATGATTCCATGATATGAAAAGTCCAGGATAGGCAAATTCATAGAGAGAAGAAGTAGATTAATAATTGCTATGGGTGATGACTGGGGGTGGAAATGAGAGTGACTGGTAGGTACAGAATTTCTTTTTTGGGGTAATGAAAATGTTCCAAAAATAGGTTGTGGTATAATGGTTACACAACTCCACGAATGTACTAAAAACCTTTAAATTGTACATTTTAAATGGCTCAATTTTATGAAATGTGAATTATATCTCAGTAAAGTTAAAAGGAAAGAGAAGGCTGTAGACTTGTGAGAACTTGCATGTAAGGTGCTCTGAGATGTGTTGTTAAGAGTAAAATATAAGTTATATAATAAAACAAAACAAAACAGAACAAAAGGTAGTGATCAATGAAATTAATATGGGCATAGGAAGAAGAATTTAAGACAAACTTACCTTGTTTCTTTTTTTTTTGATTTATACTTCTATAGAAGTAGATATAAAAATACATTCAATTTTAACAATTTACTATTTCACTTCTGTTAGAGAAAGGTGAAGAATGTGATATAAATAAATTACAAATTCAAGTTGATTCACAGGTATAACTATATGCAAATTATGCCAATTAATATATGGGTTAAATTAATTATTGGAGGAGATAACTGCTATATTTTAAAAAATAAAGCAATGAAACAATACTAATAAAGTTAGCTAATAGATTGGAAGAAAAATTAGGCATCAAAAAAATACTTTAATAGGTTTAAATGATAGCATCATATCAAGATGGTAAAATTAGTCAAAAGCACTTTAAGGAAGGGAATATAGGGAAGACGTTATTGAATGTGAAGATCGTGTAGAAATCTGATAGGCAAAAATGGATAATTTTAACTGAAGTCAGCTGAAACCTGATTTAGTTCCTATATGAGAATAATTTTGGTTGAAAGTGAAAGAAAACCCAACCCAAATTGCTTTAAAAATTTCTAAGGGTAGCATTGGCTTTAGCCACATTTGGATTAAGGAAATCACCAGGACTCAGTGTTTCTCTACCTGCACTAGTTTATTGCTACTATAACAAATTACCACAAATTTAATGGCTTAAAGTAACACAAATTTATTCTCTTACAGAAGGAGGTCAGGAGTCCAAATGAGTCTTAATGGGCTAAAATAAAGGTGTTGACAGAGCTTTCTGGAAGCTCCAGGAAAGAATCTGTTTTTTGCCCAGCTTCTAGAAGCTGTCTTCATTGCTTCTTTCTTGGCTGCATCACTCAGATCTCTGCTTTGATCATCACATTACCGCTTTGTCCCCACTGATCCTCTTGCCTCTCTTTTATAAGGATCCTTATGATCACATTTAGGTCTTCCTTGATAAGAAAGATCCTTAATTTATTCACATATCCCTTCCTATATGTAAGGTAATGTATTCACAGTTTCCAGGGATTAGGAGAGGGACATCTTTGGGGGAGGGGCATTACTCAGCCTACCGTACCACCTCTTGGCTCTCCTTTCTTCCAAGCTGGCTTCTCTGGAAGACTTCATGATTGGTAGGATGACTGGACAGTAAGCCCTAGTTTTACATCTTGACTTTAAAGTCAAGGGAAGAAAATTACTACCCTTAGAAATTTTTAGTTAAAGCAATTTGGGTTAGGTTTTCTTTCACTTTCAACCAAAATTATTCTCATATAGGAACCAAACCAGGTTTTTTACTTTTACATCTTGACTGTTTAAAGTCAAGGGAAGAAAAGTATACAGCTCTCTCTACAATCTCAGTAAATACCTCTAGATTCTAGATTCTCTCTCTACTTGATTCACATGTCAAATACTGAACCTATCGCTATGCTCAGGAAAAATGAAATGCTCTGATTGTCCTTTTCTGACACAAATGCCCTCCCTGAGAGGCCACTACTTTCAAAGCACATAGAGAGAAAGGAAAAAATAGAGTCAATCACTCCCCCAAGGAAAATAAGAATACTGTAATTAGAGATGGGGATTGGTGCTTGATTTTCAAAACCTGGCCATTATTAGAAATATTTGAGAGTGAATTTTTGATATCTGTAACCTGGGGATGCTCAAATTGATAATGATATTGACAAGTTTTCTGTAATGGGGGTCTTTCTTTCTTTTTCTTTCTCGATATATTTTATTTTTATTTGTTATTTTTTAATGTTATGTTAATCACCATACATTACATCATTAGTTTTTGATGTAGCGTTCCATGATTCATTGTTTGCGTATAACACCCAGTGCTCCATGCAGTACGTGCCCTCTTTAATACCCATCACCAGGCTAACCCATCCTCCCACGCCCCTCCCCTCTAGAACCCTCAGTTTGTTTTTCAGAGTCCATCGTCTCTCATGGATCGTATCCCCCTCCGATTTCCCCCCCTTCATTCTTCCCCTCCTACTATCTTCTTCTTCTTCTTCTTCTTTTTTTTTTTCCTTAACATATATTGCATTATTTGTTTCAGAGGTACAGATCTGTGATTCAACAGTCTTGCACAATTCACAGTGCTCACCATAGCACGTACCCTTCCCAATGTCTATCACCCAGCCACCCCATCCCTCCCACCCCACGCCCCACTCCAGCAACCCTCAGTTTGTTTCCTGAGATTAAGAATTCCTCATATCAGTGAGGTCATATGATACATGTCTTTCTCTGATTGACTTATTTCGCTCAGCATAACACCCTCCAGTTCCGTCCATGTCATTGCAAATGGCAAGATCTCATTCCTTTTGATGGCTGCATAATATTCCATTGTGTATATATATATATATATATATATATATATATATATATACCACATCTTCTTTATCCATTCATCTGTCGATGGACATCTTGGCTCTTTCCATAGTTTGGCTATTGTGGACAGTGCTGCTATAAACATCAGGGTGCACGTACCCCTTCGGATCCCTACATTTGTACCTTTGGGGTAAATACCCAGTAGTACAATTGCTGGATCGTATGGTAGCTCTATTTTCAACTTTTTGAGGAACCTCCATACAGTTTTCCAGAGTGGCTGCACCAGCTTGCATTCCCACCAACAGTGTAGGAGGGTTCCAATGCAGGTCTTTCTTTACCTTCACCAGTATTAGGGGAGTGGCTTTGGGAACTGATTTAAAAAAACAAAATCAAAACAAAAAAAAAAAGCCCTCAACGTTTATTTAAGGCAGTTTGACCAAGTGTATAAGGTTTCTCTTTTAGACTAATTTGATGTCTCTGTCTTGCTCTCTGTAGTGTGCCCTCCAGCGACCTCTCTGACTAAGGTCAGCCTCCATTAAAGACCTAGTTAGGGTGGCCACTAAGTTTATAGTTTGAAATACACTTCTTTAAGGGTAAGTATGAAATTATACATTAGTTTTTAAAAACCAAATTTGCCCAGTTATGGGAAGAGGAAGATAGAATGAATAAGGGAACATCATAAATGTCTTCAAATAGTTAAAGGATTGCCTCGTGAAAAAGAGCAGTGAATGTTGGATAGAGGCATATATTTTGGGGTGTGGATATAAAGAAGAGCTTTCTAATAATTCAAATTGTCCAACAAGAAACTGGAATTTATTTCAGTGGAGTAAAATTTTGTTCTACGGAAGGTTTTAAGAAAGAATACAGAGGACATTTCAAGATTTTCCGAAGTCTTTCATCATATGCATTGGGCAAAATAACTTCTGGGCTTTTATCTAAAACAATGTTATTCTCAATACCAAGTTTGGAAATAAGGTGTATATTTTAAATAAAATAAAATATTGATATAAAGTATATACCTATACTTTCCCACACTCAAATATTGTTCATATATATTTATGTTCTGAACAAAAACATAGGTCCTAAGTTGTAGAAATTTAAACCTTAAGACAGCAAAATGCAGTTTTTTTCCCTATCTCACAATCAATAAATGCACATAAACATAAAAGAAAATTATAAATTGATAAAAATGAAGTCTGGCATTGTGTAGGTCAGCACTTTATAAAAGTCACAAATAGTAAGTCTGAAATTTTAAGCAAGGAAATAAATGTACTGATAATTTCATATGACGTGTTCACTTCAACTGATTCACAGTGTTTGATTTTACCCAGAGCTAGATGACAATGTAAACATAACTTAAAAATCATGGGATCTGTTTTCTGCTCCCTCAAGGAATGAACTTTATTCTGGGAAAAATATTCCTAAAGGAAAAAAAAATGTATAATTTCCTTTGGTTTCCTATGGTCAGGAATTATAATCTAAGTATTACAGAGTCTTCATGTTTCATTTTGAGTTTTCTAATGATTCTTTAGTAGAAAAAAATACCTGTCAAGTGTGTAGGGCTATAAATATCAGTGTGGCAATTTCTGATGGTGCACTAAATTCTGATATGAAAAGAGAAAACATGAATAAGATACTAAATATTGAGACTAATAGTATATATTACTCTAGGCAAGAAAAAAGCAAATGAAGAATTTGCTTTTTATTTTTGGTACAGAGCTTGCATTGAATTTAAATCATGTTGTCGTGGATAATGTATGATAAATGCCTTAATTAAAATGCGTGTAATGTTATTTTATTTGTGTTTATTTGTTGAATTAGTAAGTCTTTGAGAGCACTCTCTTGGTATCTAGAATTCATTAGAAATACATTTTGCACTTTCTGGGTTGAAAATTCTTTACCAAAATTTGACATGGTAAATGGGATTTATATTGAGAGATTTAAGATCCCATCTAACACCTGTTGAGTAAATAGTTCTGTGATTTAAAAATTATTTTATAGTATTGCTACTTTTGGTTTCATGTAATTAATTTGATAAATAAACATCAAACTGAATTAACTGTATAACTGAATTTCATTTACATTTATCTGAGCTATTCTGTGCTGTATAAATCATATAGAAAGTTAATAGATTGAGTATGTTTTCTATTTCATGGCTCTTATTTCTATTTCTCGATAGGCAAAACTTCTATTGTAAAAGTAATTGAAATAATAGTACCATTTTAATAGAGATAATTCTGATTTATTAACTCTCACTTGGGAATTTTTTAAGGCTAAATGATGTTTCCAAATATGAAATTGATTCCTGTGACAATTATTTTCTTTGTCTAGTTATTCCCTGGTATGTCTGAGTCTTCAAATCCTTAGTGAGCCTAAGCTACTTTCATCATTTAAAACTATTGGTCAGTTTGGGGCAAATATTAACATTATATTTCTTAGGAGAGATTATTTCTCTTAATTCAGTAGAGAACAGCTTTAAAAATGTTCTATATTTCCTATGTCTCCATACCCACACTCGCAGTTCATTATTTTCCACCCCCAGGACATGGATATCTCACTTAATCTTGTGCTATCTTCCCAGTTTATGAGAAATCAGATTCTATTTTAATTTGTTGGTCTGTCTTCTTTAGAAGCCTCATATTGATGAGCTATCATTTAAAATTGGTTCTTGCTATTCTGAGCAATGTGAACAGGACAGATTTGCTATGAGTACCTTTAGCTTATGTTTGAGTTCATCTTTAAATCCAAATTGTATGAATTTAAAGAGATATTTTTCGAGCTTGGTGATATTAATTTGAATCTAGGTTTTAGACATTCAGATTGATTTTCCTCCTTCTTACTTTATCTTCTGAATGCTCTGTTGACTATTATATTCAATCTTCTTGATTTTTTTTCTCATTTACATTTTCCTGTAATGAGTAACTTGATTTCTTTCTATTGTTCTTTTAATTGCTGGAGTGGAAAATGAAAAGGGTGTGGCATTGTATTGAACGTACAGTGAAGGCCTGCCATTGATCACACTTGGCTGCTGAACTCCCTGGTAAAGTTTGCTTTTCTAGAATTGGTTAATTATAAATATTTGGTTATGCTTCTAAACTTTATTTTATTTATTTAATTTTTTTTGAAAGAGAGAAAGGAAGGTGGGGCAGAAGTAGAGAGAGAATCTTAAGCAAGCTTCAGGCCTAGCACGGAGGCTGGTGCTTACTCTCAGGACCCTGAGATCATGACCTGAGCCTAAATCAAAAGTCGGATGCCTAACTGACTGAGCCACCCAGGTGCCCCTCAAATGCCATTTTTAATTTTTAAAAGATTTATTTATTTGAGAGAGAGAGTGAGCGAGTGAGAGAGCACGAGGGGGAAAGAGGAGCAGAAGCAGAGGGAGAAGGAGGCTCCCCCCTGAGCAAGGAGCCCCACATGGGATTCAATCTCAGGACCCTGGGATCTTGACCTGAGCCAAACCAAATGTTTAACTGACTGAGCCACCCAGGCGCCCCTCAAATGCTATTTTTTTAAAGATTTATTTATTTATTTTAGGAAGAGAGAGCACACGTGTGTGTGGGAGGGGCCGGGGCAGAGGGAGAGGAAGAGGATCTCTCAAGCTGACTCTACACTGAGCGCAGAGCCCAAAGCAGAGCTCGATCTCATGACCCTGAGATCGGGACCTGAGCCGAAATCGAGAGTTGGACACTTAACCACTGAAACACCCAGGTGCTCAAATGCTGTTTTTTTAAAAAAAATTTTAAGTTACTTGAATTTTTACAAATAACAGGAGATTAACGTCTTTTATATGAGTAGCTTCCATGTCTGTTTCTTGTCTGTGAAAATGACCCTTTGCATAGGGGAAAAAGTTACTCAGAAACATTTATCTCAAACAATAATTTATAAACTTGACTTCACAAATTTATTTTGCCCCAGAGCTGATATTTTTATGGTAAGTGAGGTGCTCTCAGTAGGTGTGTAAACCTGGGCAAATTTTCTAACCTTTTTAAGGCTTCATTTTAGAATTAGCTTTTCTGTCTTGATATAATATTTGATAATACAATTATCTAGCAAAATTGTTTGATACTTAAGTGAGATTATTTATTCAAGAAATACTTATTAAACACTGATGATGTGGGAGCTACTGCACTGGGCCTGAAAATATGATATTGCACTGTTTGGGTGGATTATATTCCAGTATTTATTAAAATACATATATAGCCTCTGATGGATGCTAATAAGGACAATATATGGATGCGCTAGAATGGAAGCTCTATATAGAGGACAGGAACTTTATCATCTGGTTTACTTGTGAATTATTAAGAGTAACCTATAGATAATCATCTCTTTATTTAAATTTTTGTGCAAAATTCTGTGTAGTGCAATGGAGAGCAGTGCAAGACAGTGGAGGATATAATTATAGTCTATGTGAAATTTTGACTAGATGCCCGTCTTAGTCCATTCAGGCTGCTGTAACAAAAATACTATAAACTGGGTGGCTGACAAGCAACAGGAATTTATTTCTCACAGTTCTGAAGACTGGAAGTCTGAAATCAGAGATTCAGCATGTTTGGGTGAGGGTCCTCTTTGGGGTCTCAGACTTGTTTTATCCTCCTATAGCAGGGGCCTAGAGATCTCTCTGAAGCCCCCTTTATAAGGGCACTAATCCCATTTTTGAGGGCTTCACTGCTCACGATCTAATCACACCCCAAAGACCGTACCTCTAAATACCATCACCTTGGGCATTAGGATTTAACATATGAATATTTGGAGGAAATAATCATTCAGACCACAGCTATGCCTAATAGAAACTTGACTAGTTCTATACTCAATAATTCATGGTGCTCCACACTCCTGCCTGGGTTTACAGTATTTGTAATTTTTAATGTTTTTATCTCTCATCAGATTATAAACAACTTGAATACTCCACATATCTTACCTACTCATCTAGAGATAAAAGAATAAACATTTCCCTAATTGTTAGTGTTTGAAAATCTTCAAGTGCTTTAAATAATTTATAGTATTTTCCAGGGATATCAAATACTTTGAAAACATTATATAATGTAACTGATAGGTTAACTATTAGATAGTTAATAGTTACATCTTTTTTTTTGTAGTTGTGCCCTTAAGTGCCTCTCACAGTGCCCAAAATATAGTAGCCACTGAACACATTTTTTTTAATGCATAGCAATCTTGTTTATTGCAGATTAACAAAAATAGGGAATTTTTTTAAACCACTGAACTTATTTTTTGAACAAATGAATACAATTAATGCTATTTACATTTTTTGGTAGTAAATTGTCTATAAGGTAGGACTGAGTTGGCCTAATTTCAAATATTGAACATGCAGAAAAGTAGTGAAACTCCATTTTAATAACACTTCATAATTTAAACTTTACACCAGTATCTTGAAATGGCCCCAGGCTTAGTCTGAGCACTGATTAAAATTTGCAGTTTGCAATAGGATTTTTAACGGAGCCTACATGGGGTTGATTGGATTAAGACTCTGTGATATCCAGACTTTTGAAACTGAAGTGCATAAATAGGAACTCAGTGATTGGAATAGGAATCAGTGTTGTCATTTCTTTCTCTCTGCTCAGTACTAGGGACAGGATACTTTAAGCTTGAGAATCCTGATGCAGAAAGAGTCAATGAGGTTAAAAGGAGTTCTACTCAGCTTGACCATCAAGGCCTGACCTTCAAAGGCCTATAAGTGTGTGAGAATGGGGAGGCAGGAAGGAGGGGTTGAGAGAAAGTTTATTGAGGACACTGAAGAGCACGTACATGCTACTTCAGTGGGAGCCCAGCCAACCACGCTGGTCTTCATGATGTCAGCCCTTGCTGCTATAAGAAGGGTTTTTCATACTCTGGTGTTTGCTTCTGTAAATCAGAGGTAAGGAACGGTTTTGGACAAATCATTCCTCATTCAGGTCTTATGCATCAGGGAGGACGATCCCAGAAAGAATTCCTCAACATTTTACCTTTGGATATCTTTGCTCTGCTTCAATAATATCTTCAAAAACAAACAAAAACCAAACCAAAACAAAAAACCCTTAAACATTTCTCCAAGACAAACTCCTTTAACTTTCAGCATATCAGGTCAGTAAAGGGCCTTAGAACGTATTTTCTTAACTTTTCCAAGCCATGGCCTATAAAAGTAGTTAACTTTATACTTCCACCATTCATACTTAGAGCCAAGACTTTTTGATTCAAAGTAATAGAAAGATAACTGCAGAGAGTATTAATAGCACAAATAACAAGATAAGTCTAGATAATAAGTATCATAAAAGATCATTTTATCTTAAGACAGTCCATTCATAATAAATTCATTGCTATTTAGTTGAAAGTGGCGAGTTTTTACTCTGAATTAAAATCTGAAAATCAAATCAAAATTGCAAAAAAAAAAAAAAAGTTCTGCAAAGCATATGATACCATCAGTACCGTTTATTTTTTTCTGTAATATTACTGGAAGGATAGTAATAAGATTGGTTTGTGTTCCTAAAGGAGATTATTGCTTGCTTATAAGCAAAGTAAAAGAGAAATGTGTCAAATTTGTAAATAACTAAAACTATTTGTTTTTAGAATGTGGTGTGTGTGTGTGAGAGAGAGATAGAGAGAGAACTGGAAGTAGAATTTTAGAAAGCAGGCTAGTAGCTGAACTTACTGGTTTATTTAAAATTTTTTGTCTTTTGGGGCACCTGGCTATCTCAGTCAGTAGAGCATGCTATTCTTGATCTCAGGTTTGTGAGTTCAAGCCCCACATTGGGCCTAGAGGTTACCTCAAAACAATAAAAAAATAAAATAAAAATTTTTGTCTTTTTCCTGTGATTGTTGATAAGCTTGGATTGGCCCATGTCTATTTTGTTTACCAGTGAATATCTGGTAATTCCAAGAATGCTGAGTACAAATTTGTTAAATCTGTCCATCATCCCCCTTGGGAAAGAGAGAAAAAAAAAAATGGGTTATCCTTATCATGGTGCATTGTACTCAAGGTGGAGTTATAAATCATCATAACTTGACACACCCTACTCAAGGTAGTATGGAAGGAAAAGAGCCAATGGAACAAGAATAATTAAAGAATATCTAGGGGATAGTCTAAGTGTAAACCCATAGATTATTCATTCTGAAAAGAGAGAGGTGTTTTGGGGTTTGGGTGGATGGTAAGAGGGTCAGAGCTAACAACCGTGAGAAGGAGTTGAGTTAGCCATAGAGTGAAGTCTTTGTGCTTCTGAGGCTTAACATGCTTTGTCCATTGGAAAAATTGGATCTAGCTTAAAGGTACAGAGATAAGGCAGGGGACCTAGAATTATATATAGCCTACTCCTCTACAATCTAAAAAAACTCCCAGTAAAAGGATTTGGATGAACTAATTCATATGCTTTATGATTTTATGGCTGATTTCTACCAATGAAAGGAATCTATAATATAATAGGATTTTAGGTAGTAATGAGATTTTTCAAGAATACATGCCTCTTAAATTACTGAACTTCTCATATGTCGATTCATTTATTCTTTAACTCATTGTGCAGATACTTATATGCCAGATACTATTATGGGCTTCAGAAATACAGCAATTGAATAAAACTCTTTCAGTTTATATCTTAGATATATCTTAGAGCAAATAGGCAGTAAACAAATAAAATGGTTTAAGGTTTTGATAAATGTCTTGAAGGAAATAAATAGAATGGTATGAAAGTGAATAACTGGACTTAGGAGTTGGGGAGGACCACTTTAAGTAGGGTACTCATGGAAAGCCTTTCTGAAGAGGTACTCTTTGAAATGAATTTTGAAGGATGATATGGAGTTAGCCATGCAATAAGCCAAGGGAAAAACAATTTCATGCAAGAGGAACGAGTATGTAAGCTCTTTGCTTGGAAAGAGCTCAGTGTTTTCATATAAAGAAAGGAAGCATGAATGGTTGAAGAGTAGAAGATGAAATTGGAGAGGCAGGCAAGGGCCAGGTTATGGTTGAAACTTATAAATCTTGGTAAATACTTTGTTGTTTTTCAAACTGCTTTAGGGAAGCTTTGAGGGTTTTAAGCAGGGAAACAATGTGATTTGATATCCTTTTAAAAAGATCATACTAGCTGCTGGATGGAGAATAAATTGAGTGTGGAGGAAGCAACAGTAAAAGTAGGGATACTTCTGCACTAAGGAGGCCATTATAGAAAATGATTCCATAATGATGATGATTTGGAGTAGGGTGATAGCAATGAAAATAAGGTGAAGTGTCTAGATTTTGGCTTATTTTGGAAGTACAACTGACAATTTGTTTATGGGTTTTATGGGGTTATATTAGGGAAAATGAGGAATGAAGTTTAATCCTGTAGTTTTTGGTTTGAGCAGTTGGGTTGATAGTGGTATTATTTATTAGGACGTAAAAGACTAGTTGGGAAACCCAACTGAGGGAGTCATGAGATCCCTTTGAATATGTTAAGTCATCCAAGTAGAGATGTCATGGAGGCCATTGGCCATACAAGTCAGGAGCTCAGAAAGAGCTCAGGGTCATCAATATATGATGATACATATTTGAAAGTGGATAATGTGGATAATATTTTAAGAGCTGGAAATGAATGAGATGATTGAGATAAAGTCGAGAAGACAAGAGGGCCAAGGATGAATTGTGAAAAATGAATATGAATCAAGGAGTGAATCATTACGTAAAATTCATTTGAGAATTTTGAGTAGAAACAGAGAGAGAAGCATCCCTTGGATTTGCAACATAGAAGTCATTGAGACCTCATCAAGACTGTCTTTGCAATGGCAGGAAGTCAGATTGGAGTGAATGGAAGCACAAATGGGAGGTGGCAAAGTGATAACAGGAAATAGAAATAAGTTCTTTTGGAGATGTCTTGATGTAACAAAGAGGAAAATCATGGGGTAATAGTTGGAGTGGTATGTAGGGTCAAGGAAGGATTCAGAAAAGTTAGAGACACAATAGGGAGGAAGAAACTGGAAAAGAAAATAGAAGAGGGTTAATGTAGAAGTGGAAGTCCTTGAGAAGATGGGATAAGTTCCAGAGCATGGGAGTCTTCCAGTTTGTTCATTCAGAAAACATGTTTTTGACGTCTACAATATGTCAAGTACTGGGATAGTTAGGATACAAAGACAAAATCTGTTACTCAGAAATGGTTGTAATCTGGTAGAAGAGACATACAATTAAAGGAAAAACGTATGCAGAAATAAATTATAGAAGTTATATGGAGCCCTAGAAAGAAAAGTCATGATAAAATTCTAATAGTAGAACCATCTTGACTTTCTTGTAAATCTTTGAAATATGGCTACTTTTTACAACCTTACTTTTCCTGGTATTTATTGAAGCATAACTAATTGATGACTGATTTGGCCTTAGCACATTGGAAATACTAGATACTAAGATATTAATTTCAAAATATACTGATAAAAACCATGAAACAAACATCATCCAAGGAGGATTTTAAAAATATTTATTTATTTATTTTTTAAGATTGATTTATTTATTTTGAAGGAGAGAAAGCACACATGTGTGCACGAATTGAGGGAAGGGCAGAGGGAGAGGGAGAGAGAGAGAATACTCAAGTAGATTCCCCACTGAGGGCAGAGCCCACCTCAGGGCTTGATCCCAGGACCCTGAGATAATGATCTGAGCAGAAATCAAGAGTTGACCTCTTAACCTACTGAGCCACCCAGGCACCCCATGGAAGATTTTTAAAGGAGGAAAACATATATCTTAGATTGGATTATTTTTGCAGTTTGAGTTTGTTTTGCCAAAACAATACCTTTCAACTTGAAATCTGCAAGTTTCCTCCTGTAGAATGCCTTTGAAATGTCAGTTTATTTTCTTTCATGTGTTTCTACATTATAAATGTCTGTTTATTGCAAATTGTTTTAGTAATTCCCCAATTGTTTAACCACAGGGAACAACTATCTATTACGATTATCCCAAAGGGAAGATTATAGCAGAGGGAGCATCTAAGCTCATTTTTCAGTGGTGAATATCATTAGCATTAACCTTTTCACAGTGTCTCTGTTATCTGGAAAAGCTGGAAAAGAGTTTGTTTTTGTTTTTGTTTTAAAGAATTCATTTATTCAAGAGAGTGAGAGGGAGCACGAGCAGGGGAGAGGGGCAGAGGCAGAGGGAGAAGCAGACCTCCTGCTGAGCAGGGAGGGAGCCCGATGCGGGACTCCATCCCAGGACCCTGGGATCAGGACCCGAGCCAAAGGCAGATGTTTAAACGACTGAGCCACCCAGGCACCCAAAGCTGGAAAAGAGTTTATCCAGGCAGAACTGCAGTTCTGTTTTTTTGCCCTTATCACCTTTGACTCTTGCCTATATTAATGGTTGGAACATAATCTGATCTTCAGATGGTGTCTTTTTAGCTGAAATTAGTTACTCCTCTTTCTCTGTGTCCTGAGTTTAAAGATGAGAAAGCCATTGGTCCATTTGATGGGATTGTTATTTCTTAATTGCTTCATTTAGCCTCAAAGAAAAGATTATTCATTTACACACGTTGAAATTTACCTTCATTCTCTAATTAAAACAAAAAATGCTTCTCTAATGACATTTTTTCTGGGCCCTCCAAGAAACACTTCATGGCCACATTAGGTATGTGGATTTTTACTCCAAGACAGAGTCTTGGTAAATTGAACACTGATTAACCACTGGTCAACACATTAGAATATTCTGCCAAGAACAGTTTCAGAACTCCAGTAGTCAAGGCCCTAGGGCTTCTCGGTTGGTGTATTCAGAGCAGCTTCTCCAATGCTTCCTTTCATCTCTGCCCTGGCAGACAGTGACTCTGGATAATAAGGAAAGCTGATAGACTATGTACCATTTTGAGGGAATAGGTTAGATTATGGTGGCCTCAATTCTGATGTAGCCACATGTAGCAGCTGAGAGATGAGGAAGAGATGGTTTATAGTCCTGCTTGCATTGGAAGCCCTGAGAATCAGCACAAAGTGGATGATTTGAATTGGAGGGGATTAATTACTGATTGATTGTAATATATGGAATAGGAGACTCATTATGGATAATTTGTCTGCCCTAGAGTATTGAATGATTGGTTCTCTTTCCACCAGACTCCAAAAATTATGTGTACTAGTTTTGATACCTTGGCATTAGGGTGTGGTTTATAGTTGCCTTTTGCTAACCTCCATTTATGTCAAAATTGTTGAATAATCTTCATTGCCTAATGCAGGGCAATGTCCAATGGGGCAGATAGCTGAGATCCTGTTAGATGTAGAAAGTCTTAAGCATCTTCCCAGATAATAGTGAGATTTTTACATAATGTTATAGATTTATTTATTTACATTATTGCTTTCCAGATCCATTTTCTTCACTTTTTTCTAATATTTATATCTATTTCCAGAGTCTTTGTCATTTAAAATTAATCTACTTTTTTATATTTAATTTTAAATTTTAATGACTATTATTATTCTTTCTTAATATTTGTACATTTGAATAATCTGCTCATTATTACTTTTAGATCTTTAATGAAGGTATTTTAAAAAAGGACCCAATTTTAACCTCTGTAGACATCTTTCTAGTGTTTTACCATTTCTTTGATTATAACGCCATATTCCTATTGTTAATGAAATTTTCAGTGGTATGAAATGCTTATTTCCAAACTAATTTAAATTAATTTTTCAAAGTGTATGGCATGATATCATAACCCTAAAATTTCACAGCAGCTCCAAAAGTCTTAAGCATCACTGTGCTAGTGATTATATAAATAACCTTTAATTTTGCATATCTATTCTCCTAGTTAAGCTGTTTTCTTAACTCTGAGAATCAAATGTTCATAAAGCAAATGTCAAGCTGAAATTAATATATTTAGAAATAAGCATCATGATGGTGAAGTGCAGTCATCAATAGCTAAATGCCACCCAGGAAAGACTTCTTGCACCATGAATATTTAAAGGTGACTATGAAATGCTGAGTTCCAATTTTGTTAACTTGTTTACCTTTAGCAGTTCTATGGGTATGATACTGCCTCACGGGGCCTGGAACAACCCATTATTTTCTAAATTATAAACACATTGATACACAGGTTATTCAGCCTAAAACACGGGCTACTAATATGCTTAACAAATTATAAGCTTATACTTAGCTCAGTGTTCAATGTGGGGAGCTATTGAGCTCAGGGAGGCCTATCACTTCCACTAGAAATGCCTAATAAAACCTGTACTCTTTTGTATGAAATGCCAAAAGTAATACAGGAATAATATGATAATAATATGATATTGCAGTTTTAATGGCCTTTCTTTGGCTTTTGACTCTGTGGTTAGAAATTTGTTATACTTAACTGTTAGTATAGACCTTGCATCTAAGCCAAGAGAATGTTTGTGAGAATGGTCTCTGTGCTTCAGAAAATAATTTCCCCAAAGCGATTGAAAAGAAGATGCATTTTAGTTCCCCTCCCTGCCTCTTTAACATTTCCTCAATAATTTGATTTTGTGTTCAGATGATCTGGAAGCATTTCCATCTTCAAGGTTGAAGAGTTAGCCAGACATTCTCTCATAATAAAGATGGCATGATTTTAGCATTATATCTTAGGAGTGGCCTTAATAAAGAAGTGACTCTGCTATCTCATCTTGGAAGAGAGAAGGCTTCTAGATAAATTACTTTATAACCAAAGTCATCATCAGTGGTAGGTGTTTTATTTTAACTGGTCTATAAATAATAATCTCACATATAGCCATCGAGAGGTATGTTTTGGAATAATTTTATATTGGATTTTTAATGGGAAGCTTTTTTTACTTGAAGCTACTGGTGCTTTATTGAAAACAAAACAAAACAAAAAAATTGTTCATTGTAAATTACATTCAGCTATAACTACTGAAATCTCTCCAAGTTAAAATTAGACTGGTCTTGATTTAGGAGCAGAATTCTGGATATCCATATCTATCTATCTATCTATCTATCTATCTATCTATCTAATTATCTAATTATCTATCTATCTATCTATCTATCTATCTATCTATCTATCTATCTATCTATATCTCACTGCTTTGATCAGGGACTAACTATAATTACTTTTTAAGAAAATGACAGATATGGACATTTCCTTGGCTTATCTCTTTGGTTTAGGCATCTTTGTTAGGCTCCTTAATTGTCCTTAGAGGATATAAATTCTAGCTCCACATTAACTAATTGTTAAAATTAAAACCAACAATAAAATAATTATTTGGTGTGTATGCACTGGAGGTACTTTTCAGAATATAATCTTGAAATACCCTTTTTTTTAAGATTTATTTTTTTATTTGAGAGAGAGAGAAAGAGAGGAGGGGGGCAGAGGAAGAAGGAGAGAATCTCAAGCAGACTTCCTGCTGAGCACAGAGATCAACATGGGGCTTGATCTCAGGATCCTGAGATCATGACCTGAGCTAAAACCAGGAGTCAGTTGCTTAACTGACTGAGCCACCCAGGTTCCCCAATCTTGAAATATTTTTTGCTAAGTACCTTTCAAAAAGCCAATTAAGAGAAACAATATAGAGAGAAGAGTGCTTGGATGCTATGAAGTCCACTAAATCAGTGATTATTAAGAAAGAATGAAATGTTCCTTATGTTAGTCAGAATAAACTTGGCTATGCCACAGTAACAGATGACCCCAATTCTTAGGGCTTAAAGTCACAAATTTCTTACTCATGCAAGAAATACATATCTATCATGGGTCATCTGTGACTTTGCTCCACATTTTCTTTGCTCCCGAACCTGGGATTACAAAGCAGTGTCTATTCTGAGTATTTCAAGTTTTGTGGTATGGATAAAACAGGCAGGGAAACCACAAACTGGCTGCTGAAGTTCATGTGTGCAAGTGTCACATGTCACTTTTATTCACATTTCATTGGCTGAAGCAAGTAACCTGGGGATTTCTGAATTCTACACTATGGGGATGTGTACACCTTTCCCAGAGAGGGTGACTGCAGGAATAAAGATCTGAATATTTGTCAAAGAGCAATATAATTCCCCATATTCTCCTTTGGGGCGTATATCTCTTGAGAATAATAAGATGCTTTTTTCAACATGCAAATTATCCACTGCAATCTGGTATGCCTCACAAGAGGAGTATGCCTCCTCATCAACATGTGCAGAACTTTGGTATTCCTGAGCTACTATTCTTGGTGAGTATGTCCTTTACATTTGTTGATCAGGAGCAGGAGAAATAATGATTACTACAATTATAGATAAATTATTTTCAATCACTTCATTATCAGACAATGTCAAACCATGAATTTACATTTAAATGTTTTGTTTGAATATGGTATATGTGATATATACTCACATCCCAATGGCCAAAGCATGTCATATAACCCATCCCAATTCAATGAAGCCTAGATGTATAATCCCTTTACAGTGAGAGAGAAAGTGAATAACTTATAATAATACAATTTACCGTATTATCTTTAGCCAATATTTTTCTTGTTAAATCTTGGTCACTTATCGAAGAAAGATGAAGCATACTATTTCTAGTTCCTGCAAATAATCATTCCATAAATATTTGCTGAATGTTTTCTAAAAGGCTTAACGAAAATATGAAAGTTGCATAATTCTCTCAATCAGTGGATGTTCACTTCATAATCGACAATTTCCATTATCTCTTTATAGATAGTTTCTTCCATTTGAGAAGGAGTTCTTTTTACCATTTCCAACTTATATTTGATTAGAATGATTTATAGTCTTTGTTGGGGTCAGTTTTTTCTTTCAGAATTTTTTATACACAAAGAGAAGAAGAGTATGGATTTTGAAGTTAGGCACATCTGATACTAAATTTTAGCACTACTACTTCTTAGCTTATGACTCTAGTCTCTTTGCACTTCAGTTTTGTCATCTGGGAACTGGATGAGATACCTACATCACTGAATTCCTGGGAAAAGAAAATGAGAATATTTGTAAGATACCTAGTATATATCGTAGTAAGCTACTTAATACATGCTAGTTTCTCTTCCGCTTTGAAGTTGGACAGCTGAAAGAGTAAACAGAATTGGCTATCTTTGTGGGGAACATGTTGCAACAACAAATTGTGCCAATGTCACCACCTTTGATTAAAAAAAAAAAAGCCTTGCAAAAATTTGGAAGTGTTAGATTTTCTTCTCCTACTCCCCAAAATTGATTTACAGAAAATTTAAATTTCCTTTAAAATTCTCTTTCTAATATCCTAGAGGGGAAAATAATTCAGTAAAAAACTGAGTATTTCTACAACTTTGAGGTAAAGTGGCAGAGAAAAATGCATGGGGAGTCTTTTGCATTGAAAATCTATAACATTGTAAATCTATAACAAAGATAAATTCTAGGGTAGCTTTTGATGCCACAATTCCATGGACTGTCAATATATATATATATATATATGTGTGTGTGTATATATATATTATGAAGTCCTCATTAATTTTGCAATGAATATAATATCAGATCATGCCAAGCAAAAGCCATTGTCACAGATTTCTTTTGATGTGATGATGGCTATTTCAATTAATTCTTTTACTGTCAACTTAAATAGTACTCATTATCCAGAATTGTCATCTTTATCTTCTAATGCTATCATTTATTTCCTCATTGAATGATGATTTAGTGATATTCAAACTATATTGCACCTGAGATACATCCTTGAGGAAGAGATAGGTGCTACTCTAATTCTGAGTCACATCCCTCTATTTCAAAATATCAGGTCCTAGAGAACCTTAAAGGAACCCTCATATCTGTTTCTCCACTAAATTATAGAAATATAGCACATTTACCTCTTAGGCAAGAAATACGAAACAACATTTCCTAAATGAGGAATGATGTCTTTGTGTGTCCTACAGAATTAAATATAATATATGGGGTAGTGATTGGTGTTTGTGGGAATATACTCAAGTGTTTTCTCTGGACAACTACCTGTGTCCTCTTAGCTTAGTGATCAAGAGAGCAGATATGGCAAGAGTGTGTGAGGGATATAAGAACGCTGACTTAATTCCATTGACAGTTTTCGCCTGGGTGAATCTTTCAGTGTAACAAGGATTTCTTGACTCTGCCTGGGAAGTTATAAAAATGAGAGAGCATTATTTGACTTTTACATCTTTAGCAGGCAGACTTGAGAAATTCTGTAACTTCTCAGTGATTTATAGGAATAGCACAGGTTATTTAGAAGAGGAGAGAGAATGAGAGAGAGAGGGAGAGAGTGGAGAAAGAGAGAAGGAATGGATCTGTATTTTGTATTTTTGAAAAATTGGGACCATTTATTTGTTCATATTTTAGTAGAGATTTATCTACTAGTTACTGATCTTCCCATGGGCCACCTCTTGAGATGTCAGAACAACCAGACAGAAATCAACCAAGAAAAGGAAGGACAAAACACATGGCTTCCCACTGCTAAAAAGTAGGAGGTCAAAACTGCTGCATATAACCCAATCTGCAAGGCCAAAGGCCAGGTATCAAGCCCTCCTTCTCCCCCAAATCAAAGCGCAGTGCGGCAGCTGCTGAATCCACTTATTCTGACCATCAGTTTTTCACTTTGCAAAAGGTCTGGTGGAAAGACGAGCGGAACTGGGGAGGCTGAAAAGGATCTGTGCTTTCTGTAACACCTTTAAATATAAAGAATCTCTGAAGGAAATAAAGTTTCTAAAATTCTTAAAGTTTAGAATGTTTGGCATGTAAGATTCTGCCTTGAACTTTTTATGTAAGCCCTCTTTTCTTACTCTTTTCATTATAAATTCTTCCCCCTTTCTCATACTTTTATTTTCTTCTTGCGAACTCCCTGGCTCTAGGTTCCCGCTACTAACCCTCAAGGCCCTTAAATCTTAGAATTTTAGTTTCTCCCTGAGAAAGTACACAATGAAATAATTTTCTTCAAGAGAATTCGGAGAGCAGGGGCAGAAGATGAATGGCACTTGTATTTCTCTGCTCTGCTCTGAGGGAATCCTCCAGATTTTAAATGTTTTGAGGATGGAGCATGTTTATAACAATTGTCATTCCAGAAAGCAGAGCTCTGTTTTCAATCCTATGGAAAATGTGTGATGGATGAAGTGCTCAGGCAACAGGGCATAGGGGAAAGGGTATCTAATGACAGGATTCTGAAGCATTACACTTTTTAGCGAGCCCATTGTGCATCTCATACTTGAGATAATCCAGCCATGACAATTGTCAGGAAAGGAGCAGCCTGCTGGCTAGTAACCATCTCTCCTCCTTCCCTGCCATACCTTTAAAACATGGTTCTGAACTCCATTTTCCAGGGAACCTTCCTTTTTTGATGCCATTTCATTATAAGAAATTAATCTTATATTTCTTTTGTGTGGTTTTGCTCTTTTAACAATGTGCTCACTCATATCCATTTATGCATTACCTTGAAAATATTTCTAGTCATCTTTTCACTGCCAAAGTGCTTGGGTAGCCAGTTGTTTTGTGCCTTTTGCTGGTAAGAACCATGCCTTTTATTGTTTTGTTTTTGTTTTTGTTTTTCTTTCTCCTGGGGTCTAGCTCAGCATTGCAAATCTGATGACTGAATGATAAGCAGAAACACTCATTCTGACAAGGGGGCTTTTGGTTGTGTGATCTGATCATGAGTGTATTTATTGTCCAGATTGTCTGAATGTTACAGCGTCCATTTCAAGAGGAGGCATTGGTTGTTCTGTCAGCATTAGAACCAAATAAGGAAGCAAAGGAGTGGGGATAAAATCAGGAGAGGAGAGAGGGAGGAAAAGAATGTAAGTGTTCCTAACCAGTCTCTTTCCATGTTTGCACCACCCTTTACAACGCCATTGTCACACAACTCTGAAACGTTCTTCTTTTTCTTTTTATCCTGGTATAATAAGGTACATAATGGATTGGGCTTTTTATGTTAATCCAGGCTCCCTTGCTTATTAACTGTAGCATTGTACAAGTCACTTAATCTTTTAGTGCCTTGGTTTCCCCATTTCAAGATTAGAAATGAGAATAGCACCTACTTCTTCGTGACATCATGAGGAGTAAAAGAGCAAATATCTGTAAAACTCTTAGACCAATACTTGGCATATAGTAAGTGCGTAATAGTCATCAATATTATTATTATGAGTTGGTTAAGGAGCAGGAAGTAAGTGTTGACACAGGTGGCAATCAGAGATTATCCCAACTGATGGGGAAAATTGGAATCTTGTGGGACAAGAGAGTAAACTAATCACTGAACATATTCCCAATTTTCATTCCTGACTTGTCAATGAGATGGGAAGTTTAGTCTTAAAATTATCCATATCTATTCATCTTTTAACATGTAAATAAAGATGATAATGAAAATTATTTTCCAATATAACATTAACCAAAGGAAGTTCTTGACAATTATTGTGCTGTATTACTGATTCATTTTCTCATCATCAGTTAGTATTTATTAAAACAGGATTGCTATCAGATGGAGATCTTATCTCTAGTTTATTATGTAATTGAAGGAAATAAAGTTTGCACCTGGGAAGAACAAAGAATTTAAGATGCGCAATATTGTTTATAGACAATGCCAAAGGGATGAGATGTACAGAGTTGTTTGCTTGAGCTAACACTCAGCACAGACAGAAGGTATATTTGTGTGGTAAAAAATGAGTCTTTACTTCAGAAAATACTGTGGATTAATACAGAGTATGGTAAAGCATATTGAATTGTAGTATAGTTGGCCCTTGAACAACATGCATTTGAACTACACAGGTCCACTTACAGATTTTTTTCAGTAAATACGGTACAGCCGTGTAAATGTGTTTTCTCTTCCTTATGATTTTCTTAGTAACATTTTCTTTTCTCTAGCTTACTTTATTGTAAGAATACAGTATATGATACATATAACATACAAAATATGTATTAATTGACTATGTTATCAGTATGGCTTCTTGTCAACAGTAGGCTATTAGTAGTTAAGTTTTGGGGGAGTCAAAGTTCTACTTAGATTTTTGACTGTGTGTGGGGTCAGCACTCTAACCCTTGTGTTGTTCAAGAGTAAATTGTATTTATTGATTTACTCATATTTCTTAAAGATAATGTGTAAAAATATTAAGAAAATAACATTATCCTTTACATTTTTACTTTATGTATGAATCAGCAAGTATTTATGAGGTAAGCTTTGGCGTCATGTAGAATATCATTGTAGCTTAAAAAAAAAACCTTACAGATTCTTGGAAAGACTTCAAATATCAAAAGAGAACTGCAATGAGAAGAAAAATTGGAAGGAAGTGGTAAAACATAAAAAATAATGTCACTTAAGTAAACATCATCCAGACAACAGTATGCTCTACATTTATATATATATATATATATATATATATATATATATATATAGTATATAGTATATAGTATATATATTTATATATTCTACAAGGGCGCTCCTAACCTGGACTGAACCTTGGCTCAATGGTTAATTTAGTGCAACCGGCCCCAAAACAAATCTTTCTTTCAGGACTTTATGAAGATAAGGAGAGGAGAGAGGGAGGAAAGATAATAAAAGGACTAGTTGAAGATGATGAACCTTGAATTGTGGAATGAGACTTATATAGGTAATGTGATTAAGAATGAGTAACTAAATATTTGTAAAGTTTTGAGCCAAGTAAAGATGCCTTTGGTTTTATTTTAAGGTTTCTTTGTTAATTCTTACATTGCATGTTTAGCTAATTTTTAAAAATCTTTTCATATTTTCTTCTTTTCTAATATAAATACTTGAGACTATACATTTTTCTTAAATTATTACTTTTGGTTTATACCATAATATTTCATATGTAGAATTTTAATCAATGAACAATAGTAAGCATTGTTAAAATTTTTATCTTATTTTTTCTTTTTTCTATATGTTATTTAGTTTTAATTTTCTAAACATAAGAGAATTGTTCAATTTATCTCTCTGTTACTGACTTTAAACCCTATAGCACTGAGATCAGAAAATGTGGTCTATATAATTCATATTCCTCAAAATTTGCTAAGACTTACTGTTTCAGTTGCCTATTGAATTCAGTAGTTCAGAATTTTAGGTAAGGCTTATCTGAGTGATTCTTTTGCTCCATGTGACATCACTGAATGGGCTGGTCTGGAGGGTCCAGGATGGCTTTATTTACATGTTTGGTGTTTTGGCAAGTATGACTGAAGGATGATGCTCAGCTGGGATGGCTGACCAGGGACTAACTCTGACTTTCCCAACTTGGTGGCCTGAGGCTTCTCATCTTGGACTTCTCATCTTGAGGCCCAGGTCTCTAAGAGCAAATAAGGAAGAATTGACATGTCATTTTATAATTTAGCCTTGGAAGTCATGTGGTGTCATTTCTGTTGTACTCCATGTACTGCCCAAGCAGTTATAACCACTCCCAGATCTAGGACATGTGACACAGAACTCACATTTCAATGGAAGTTGTGCCAAAACATCTGTAGGCAGGGTTTGAAACCACTATACATTTTTTTTATGGTGTATTACATGGTCAGTTTTTATAAATGTGTTTGTGCCTGACAGATAATGTACATCCTAAAATTGTTGGGTAAAAAGAGGAAAAAATGTTCATTAAATCATAATTAATCTTTCAAATAGTCCATAGTTTTGCTATTTCTTAATCTGTTTAACCTACCAATCATTGAGAAAAGGACACAATTGACAGTTAACTTTTATTAATTTTTGCTTAATTATTTTGAGGCCATTTTAGTAAGTTCATGCAAATTAAAAATCTTGTTTAAATTTTCCATGGCTTTATATATAAGTTTTTCCCATATATTTTTTTTTACTTTCAACCTTATGTTGTAATTGCTTCTTATAAGCAGTGAATATCTTATAAGCTAGATATATTTTTTTTAAAGTGAATAATAAAATATTGATCTTTTGTGTTTAAAAGTTATGCCTTCTGGGGTGCCTGGGTGGCTCAGTTGGTTAAGCGACTGCCTTCGGCTCAGGTCATGATCCCAGAGTCCCGGGATCGAGTCCCACGTCAGGCTCCCTGCTCAGCAGGGAGTCTGCTTCTCCCTCTGACCCTCCTCCCTCTCATGTTCTCTGTCTCTCATTCTTTCTCTCGCAAATAAATAAAATCTTAAAATAAAAAAAAATTTTTTTTAAAGTTATGCCTTCTATTTCCACTCTTTTAATGGCTGACATTTTGAAATTTTACCATGCATAGAATAGTAAAGAAAGTCTGAAGTTAATCAGTATCTTAATCACACTTCCTAAACAATGCAAGTTTATTCTCTTATCAGTTATGCCTATTTTGTGTTTTACTATTTGTTACATTTTTTTAATTCAAAAATTAAATTTTTTCTTCTGAACGTTCTATTTTGCTCTTTCTAACCTGGGCATTTTAAAATTCCCTATTGCTTGCTCATTTTCATGATTCAGCCTTTTATTTCTTTAAACCTTTCCTATATAATAATCTATACAGACATGTGCAATATTTGAAAACCTTGGGTTTTCTAAATTTAAAGCTTGTTATTTCTACAGATTGCCTCTCATTCTGGTTTTTAACTTGAATATTTGATAAATCATTTGATTATGATCTCATTTGCGTTTGATCTTATTCTGCAAAAATCTTGAAGGTCTAAATAGGGAATTTCTTCTCAAGAATTTGCATTTACTTCTTTCAGAACCTAAAGGTACTACTAAAGTTTTAATACTTTAGCTTCCTTTAAGAGTTTAGAATTTAAAACAGAAGGCTTTGGTTTAGCAACCACTCAAACTACTGGTTCATATTCATATTCATTCTCCTGGCATGGCATGCGTATTGCTTCAGAGAATCCTCTTTTGCTTACTATTCATCACTCCAGATCAGAATTTACAGCTCAATTTTTTTGTTTGCTCATTCTTACTGCTGGAGCTGTAGGAAAGAAGTGGAGGTTTCCATTATCTTCTATAAGCACAGTACGTATTAAAAAAATTTCCTCTCTACCCCACCCCAGGATCTAGTTGGTATGTAGGGGAGGGCCTCAATGTATCTGGTACAAATTAAAAAGAATCTCCCTTTTCTTTTTCAGAAATGATAACTATATGCTGCAGCATGATTAAACTTTCCCTCACATAGAAGAGCTTCATCTCTTTATAGCCACTTGTTTGAAAGAAGCTGTGTGTACTACCCTCTGCTACTTATATGGCAGGGCTTGAAAACTGATAGCCCATTGCTTGAGACCATTTGTTTGAGAGACTTTGGCTTCTCTAGGGTAATATATTGGCCAGCCTTTCAGAGAATATCTGAAAAAAGTCAATGAGAGGCATGTTAAATGAGTTGGACAATTCCCCTACTTGTAAGTCTCCCATTTAAATGGAGTTTAATGAAGGACAGGAGAGCCTGAGAAAAGACTGTTTCCAGGTGTGCAGATGGTATGCCACCAAAGATAATCAAGAGAATTAATTACAAGAATGTGTAGCCTAGACAGGATCTGAGATTGTGTGCTCTGATGGACACATAGGTATTAAAAACAAATGCACAAGAAATAGGCTTCCTTGATAGCCTAGGGTAAGGGATTCTGGAGATGGAGGCTAAGATTTCTGGATAAAGATAGCAATTGGTTAAGAACCAGTAGGGCTTATAATTGTTAACTTTTCCCCTTTTAGCTCTAACAAAGTTAGTTTTGTACCTATTTTATTTGCAGCCTGAATTTGAAAGATACATTTTTTTCTTTAATGCAATGATTATCAAACAACCTGCATTTGATGAGAAAGCTATGTGCAAAAAATGAAATTAGCCCAGATACAAGCAAATGGTCATTTCCAGGTGTGTTGAAAAATTAATATAAAATATTGTTCTACAGCAAGTCACATTCTATTAAAACAAAAGCATTAACAATAAGAAACTGTATAATGAAAAATATTAGGAAGCTCCAGCTGATATGAGACTTATTTCAAGAAATGATTTATACAATTAAGTTCTAATACAGAAAAGTCTTGGCTGTCCCTTGAAAATTGTATTCCTTCATTTGCCAAATATTTATTGAATGCTTATATGCCAGGTACTGTTATAAGAATTGGAAATATATCTGTGCACTTTTCAGACAAAATTTCCTCTTTCAGAGCTTCCATTGTAATGGCAGGAGACAAATAATAAACAAATAAGTATATACTTTATCAGGCAGTAATTAGAGCTATAGATGAAAACAAAGCAGAATAACGAGAATGAGACTGGAAGTGTGTGTGTGTGTGTGTTTACTTTTTAGATAAACTTGGTAAAGCCTTTCTCATAAGGTGACATTAGATCAGAGATTTAATTCAAGGAAAAGAGTATTGCTGATATCTGGAGTAAGAATATTCCAGGTTGGAGAATTCGCAAGAATGTATTCCCTAAAATAAGACCAGGCTGGATGCATTCAAGAAATAGCTGGGGTACAGAGCAAAGGTGTGAGTTGTATTTTCTGTCAGAGAGGTAAGAGGGGACCACTTTTCCCATGGTACTAATGTTTTTTGGTTCTTGTTTTTGTTTTGTTTTTAGAGAGGGAGACAAAGAGGGAGAGGAGCAGAGGGAAAGAAAGAGAGAGAATCTTAAGCAGGCTCCATATCCAGCATGGGAGCCGGATATAGGGCTCAGTCTCACAAACCTGAGATCATGACCCGAGCCAAAATCAAGAGTCTGACGTTTAATTGACTGAGCCATCCAGTGCCCCCCTAATGTACTTTTTATAGAAATTCTAAGCAATAACAGAAATTATACTCTTTATTAATTAAAAACGTATATTATGTAGGTTGTGATCATTCCCTGATTATTTTTTTTAAAGATTTTATTTATTTATTTATTTATTTATTTATTTATTTAAGAGGGGAGGGGCAGAGGAAGAGGGACAAGCAGAGTCTGAGCTGAGCACAGAGCCCAGTGCAGGGCTAAGTCCCACGACCCTGAGATCATGATACCAAAAGTTGGACCCTTAACCGACTGAGCCACCCTGGCACTCTCATTCCCTGATTATTGATTACTCACTGTCTGTCTAGTGTATGGCACTATACTAAGAATTTTAAGACTTAGTCCCTGTTCATAAAATTCACAACATAATTATGGAGAACATTTTGGTCTGCTTATATTATCCCTGTGAACCATATCTCTTTTATTTTCAAAAAAGATCCCATTTGGACTATGTGACTTTTCTTAGGCTGACCAATATCACCACCTTCCCAGTTGTCAGTCTTGACAGATGGGTACATTTATGCCTGGAGGATTTCCTTCTCTCTTATAACATCTCTTGATGTTAGGGGAAACTTCTGGTTGCTCCTCCAATTGTCCATGAGTTGCAGAAGACTTAAGGATCTACTTCAATTTTTTTTTTTTTTTTTTTGTCTAAACATTCTCTTCTATCACCCAGGGATCTGGATAGAAAAGTCCCCTGTGGGTTCTGTCATGTCCAACCATCCCTCATTCCCATGACCCCTGCCCCCAACAATTAATATTAGTGCCTAGTGGGCAGGGCCATCTTTCCAGCAATTCATTTCTCTTCTTTCAGATATTCCTCTACCACTGATCAATCTCTGGAAGTGGGCTAAACATGAATTTTCATCTTTTTCTTTTTTTCCTTAAATTAAAATCCTCTTTTTAAAGAGCCATTTAAGTTTCACAACAAAATTGAAGGGAAAGTACAGAGATTTCTCAGGTGTCCTCACACATGCATAACCTCCCCTATTATTAATATCCCCGCCAGAGCCGTGTATTTGCTACAAGTAATGAAGCTACATTAATGCAATTGTCCTTTTCCAATCTTCTAAGTATGTACTGAATTTATACCTTTCTTTTTCTTCAGAAATTTGAATTTGACATCTTAAATAAGTTTTGGAATGCAATCCTTATTCTTTCTCCTAAAGTGTAGCTTTTAAGATTAAAAATATTTGGCTTTCTAAATTATTGTTTCTTTCACGAATTTCAGAAGTCTACTTAGAAACTCAAAAGCTAACAAATTGGCACTCTGCTTTCTGGTTTTGGCTATCTGGGTTCTTTTCTGAGGCAATAAGCTTGGAAAATCTTGGCTTCAAAGGGAAGTTTTACTTGGGAACAACAAAAAAAATTGTCTGTTAGTATATTTAAATCTTATCCCAGGATATGATAAAGTAAGTGAATAGTTGAGTTACATATGCGATATGATTAAAGAAGACTGTTTTCATAAATGATATACAAAATACCTCCATTTAGCATACATATCCCTTCAGGCCTCTATCTCTGGCACTTCTGGATCCAAAGTTTAACAAATGTTTATTTAAATTCTTCTCTGTATATGTTACTACAAGAAAAAAATAAAGGTGACTATGAAGAGCTGCTTGATTATTTGGAATTCTTCTATAAGAATATTTATCTTATATGGTTGTGTGTGTATGTGTGTATGTATGTATGTATGTATGTATTTGTGTGTATCAGTATTGACTCACAGATATTTATTTTTTATTTTGAGTTATAATATAATACTAACTAATTTCTTTTGTTGACAAATTATTCCAGATTTGGCCATTTGGAACTTTTTCATTGGCTGTTATACTCCTTTGACATACTGTACTCTGTGTGTGTGTGAGTGTGTGTGTGTGTGTGTGTGTGTGTTTGAGCACTTCTTTACCCTCTGGCACTATAAGATACACAAGGCTCATCTTGTATGTCTCCTGCTTCAGTTATAGAATCAATCACTTCTCTAATGATCCTGGTTCCTTTATTGGAGAACCGTATTAGAGACCAAGGTCTGGGTTTTAGGTGTGCTCCTTGCTGTTGGGGTGTTGTTTCTTTCAGTCCCTCTCAAATGACCAAGTAAAAAAAATGTATGTTTATATTAATCCATATATACATATATTTCTATATGTAACCATGTGTATCTATAGTAAGCCAAATCGGAGTTCATACTGATGTCTTCAACTCTTCTATAACCCATAGGCCATTCTAGCCTCTTATACTTAACTGTAAACTCACATTCCAACAATCAGAAACCTTACTTAATTGTTCTATTACAATGTGCATGTATAATGATATCAGAATTGTTAACCCATAATCCTAGTGGAAAGAACATTATCAACTGACTACAGTGCTTATGTGTAGTTACTTTTGCCTTTAATCTTATAGATTCCACTCCTTTCCAAAGTTACTTAGATCAGCACCTTTCCCCCATCCTCTTCAGTGAGATTGTTTAATACATTTTTAATACAGTTAGGTTTTCTTTTTACAGTCTGAATTCCTTCCTGAGATATTATGATCTCCTAAATGATTGTTTTAAAAATATTTGCATACATCAAGGTGCTATAAAGTTCTATGGGTTTTGACAGTGCATAATGTCTTTCATCAGTCATTACAATATCACAGAGAATAATTTTACTGCCCTACAGACTCCCTGTGCTTTCCTATTCCTTTCAGGAACAGGTCATTTTGTCCATAGCCACTTTATCTTTATCCCCTTCTAGCCCCCACCCCTTTAACTCTCTATTCCCGTGTCCTTTTTTCCCCCCATGTAATTTTAAAGGCATGCATTTTTTTTTTGAGAGAGAGAGAGAGAGAGAATGTGCAAGAGAGAGAGAGCTCATGAGTGGGGGAGGGGGGCTGAGGGAGAGGGAGAGAGAGAGAGAATCTCAAGCAGGCTCCACACCAACAAGAGCCTGATGTGGGGCTTGATCTCATGACCCTGAGATGATGACCTGAGCCAAAATCAAGAGTCAGGCACTTAACCGACTGAGCCACCAAGGTGCCCCTAAAGGCATGTATCTTTAAATCCTTTCTGGATATTCCCTTTTTCTCTTCTGTACTCAATGCTCTAAATTGATGGTATAGGGTAGCTCATCTTTGTTGTGGTTGCAGGATGTAGAGATTCTTCTAACACAGTTTCACTGAGGTTCAAAATGGACTTAAAAAGGAAAACACATCATACTTGTCTAGCACTTTTATTTAACGCCTCAAAGCACTTTACTAATTAAAACAAACCTCCAAAGCTGAGTGAATGAGATTTTTATGGATTGTTGTATTTTGAGACAGAAAACCTTTCCCAAGGTCATAGAAAACTGTCCAAATCATAACTATGGAAAGAGTATTTCATTTCCTTGTGCCATCTACTCAGATAAGGTTGCCTTTTCAATAATGAATGAAGAAAAATAAAATCATACTTCCCCATCTCCTTCTTTACTTTCTCCTGGGAATCAGGTACTTTGGGAAGCAAGAATCTTGGATAGCACCCAACTACATTTGGGAGTTTTCACTGGCATGGTTTTAATCCAATCTTGCTTCTGGTATTTAGGAAGCCAGACATATAATCTCTGTCTCTGTAGGGGATCTAAGCACTCACACTTCTCTCACCAATGCTGTCTGCCTATTTTTGCCCAAAGACATAATAACTATTTTAGGTAACTTCATACTGTGACAAGACTTGTGTTATGTAAATGAAATGAAGACATTTTAGGCTGAATTAACCCAGATGATTTTTAAGGGAAGACAATTTGGGGGAGAATGTCTAAGCAATTTGGGCAGAATTTAAAACTTCCTTTACGGTATTGACTTTAGCACCCTCTTGAGAAACTGTTTTTTTCTCAACTTACAGTCTTGTTCTCTTTCATAATCAGTGTAATGCTTACTTATTTATACAGTGCTAATTATCTGAGTAGGTATGGTTCTGTTAATTTGAAACTTTCCTTTCAAAGATAATTTGTTTAGATAAATTATGACAACTATTTCCTTTGATGCATTTGAAAGTACTTTCTAATTCATAGAAGGTATAGAAGGGGGACGCCTGGGTGGCTCAGTAGGTTAAGCGTCTGCCTTCGGCTCAGGTCATGATCCCGGGGTCCTGGGATCGAGCCCCACGTCGGGCTCCCTGTTCAGCAGGGAGTCTGCTTCTTCCTCTGCCTCTGCTGCTCTTCCTGCTCATTTTCTCTCTCTCTCTCTCAAATAAATAAATAAAATGAAAAAAAAAAGAAGGTATAGAAAGTATAACCATAAGATATGTTCTGCATAATGGAAAATATAATGAATATTTTATTGACTTATAAAATATGTTTTAATAGCATTAGATTTCTCATAGAAAGTTAGAATTCATGAAACTTTTATATTCTGGAAAAATACAATTTCTTGGCAGTATTGTCCTTATAGAGATGCATATTGAAATGTTAACAAAAAGCATTCTTTTTAAAAGAAGGAGAATAAGAAATTCACCAATTCAAAAAACTGTTTTAATCCACTTACCTAACCATTCACCTCCAAATATTTTCCTGATTTCCTGTCTCTGGTACCAGAATTCTACCAGGAACCAAGCTCAATAGCTCAGTATCAACTTTGACTTATATTCTATCTCTTCTAGCCATATGCCATATTCTATAGATTTTACCTTATTGTTTCTTGAATCTCATTTCTGTTATTACTACCACCTCACAAGATATGTGTCTTCATAGTTTTTATTTACAGTACTGTGGAACAACGAAGTCTGCCCTCCCAATTCCCTTTTTCTTCCTATCCTGGTATATCTGACATATGCTGATGAACTGATCTATGCATACATTGTTCAGTCATAGTATCTGCCTACTCTGTTGATAGTTTCCCCTTTTCTACTATATTAAATATATATTCTCTTCTGTGGTGCTCAAGACTTTTTAAACTTTGGAACTCAACGAATTTTTTTTAGCTCTAGGAAAACAGAACTATTTGCTGTTCCCTGACCTTTCCCCTCCAGACACTATACCCCGACTTTCTTACCTCTCTCCATTCCCATGTTAACTACAGTGTGTTTGGTAGCAACAAATCCAATGAAATATTCTAAAATAGGAGAGGGGGTTGTTCTATTACATAAGTTCAGGGAGGTCATATACTATGCACTCTTCTTGAAGACAACACATATTCACAAAAGAAAGCCTGCAATGGCCTGTGATAGAGAAACTTGTTTAGTTTTGACTAGTTCTCCCAAACTTACTGGACCATACAATGCTTTTTAGTGCAAAAAATTCCTTAGTGTGTCATGTGTTTTTGTTCAAGACGTCCCTTCTGTCTAGCATGAACTTGTCTCAACTGCTTCCATATGCAACTGGCAAAATCCTGTCTTGAATTGAATTCTGTCAAGAAAAATCTGTTCTTGAATCCCTATCAACACACATCTCCTATTTAAACTTCTGTAGCACTTTTTTTGTACTTCCTTATAACACATACCTTATTCTTATTTTTGTTCAGTTATTTGTATTATTGAGTTTTACCATCTGACCGAACTGTAAACTCTCTAAAGATAACATCTTATTTGTCTCAATATCATTTTCAGGCACTAATACTATTTCTTGTGCATAAGAGTTCAATAAGTACTTACTATTTTGAGCTTTATAATAATAGTGGTATGCCTTTCTATAACCTTTGGAACACATTATCTGATTTGATCCTTATCACTCTGTAAGCTGGGAAGGGAGTATTTGTCTCATATTTGAGGACTGAAACCAATACAATTTCTTTTCTTTTTTAAAAAAAGATTATTTATTTATTTGATAGAGAGAGTGAGAGAGAGAGCACGAGCAGGGTGAAGGGCAGAGGGAGAGGCAAACTCCCAACTGAACAGGGACCCCGATGTGGGACTCCCTCTCGGGACCCTGGGATCATGACCTGAGCCAAAGGCAGACACTTAACTGACTGAGCCACCCAGGCACCCACCAATATAATTTCTTGTCCTTGTGTCAAAAAATACTGGATACAAGCATATTTTATTTTCCCAGTATTGAGAACAAGTGAAACATAACTTAGTTGCTTATTCCAGAATATACTTAATTTAAGGATGTAAAACTGAACCAACTGAGACAGCATTTTTTATTAAGGCTATCCGTGTGCTCAAGAATTCCTTCAAGATCTTCACGTAAATGGGCCAAGCAATCCAAAAGTAGTATATCATAAAATTTGCCCCATCTCAATCCTTGAAAGACTTGCTCTAAAACCACACAGCCCACGTCTTAAAACCCCATAAATGTTCTCTCTTTTCTGCCTTCTCAGATCTGGGACATTACCAAGATTTCATCATGGTATCTCTTACTGCAATTAAATATAATAAAGTTAGCTTCAGTTTATCACTAAGTTTTACTGCTGGTCTTCTGGAGAATGAGCAGTTGACACTTAGAAATGAAAAACTCAATACCTGAAAGATTAAGAATTTCCCCAAGTTGCATAGGTAGGATTTGGCCAAGCCAGGATGAATAGCCAAGCCTCTGAAATCTTTATTTGCAAACTTTCTTCAATATCTTTCCTCTGTATTATATTATTCCTCTGGAACAGATATAAATCTTAGGTAGTTGTAAAAAGCAGTATGAAATTAATTTGTCTATAACATCTTCTTCAAATAAATATATTTGACTCATTCACACAAACAAACAAATAATATTCCTTAATTCTTTACTATACACCAGGTATTGGGAATATATCCATGACAAAACGAAATAAAGTTTCTGTTTTCAAAGATTGGATACTCTAGTTGGGGTGGGGTGGGGAGCAAAGACAGTAAGTAAGTAAATAAATAATGGTTGAAAAATAGTGAAAAAAATGATACTGGGATTGCAATTTCTTATGCTGTTTTCAGAGAAAGCACAGCTGAGAGGTGACGTAGGATAATATCTCAAGGAAGTGAGAGAGCTAGTCACGTATTTGTGGAAAACCCTTCTATGTACTTATTGAATAAAGCCTAAATTTAAGAGACCATAATATTTATATTTAAAGAAAACTGGCAATCATTTTGCCATCATTGATTTGCAATCATTTTCTTGAATAAAATATTTGTAGGTTGAATCAGTATTTTAAGTGGTTTACGGCTATCAGTGGTATTTGTCACTTTATATTCTGGTGCTGCTTTGATTATAAACAATGCCCCCTGGTTGCTTTTGCATACCTAAGTCATCTTTAATTCCTGATGGGTGGGTGGGTGAACCTCTCTTCTGATTAATTGTCCTTTAATATTCCTATGTAAATTTCTTGTGTGATCCAAAGTGCTTAAAAATCCACTTAAAAATCCACTGAAAGCGTGAGGAATGATAGCATTTATTTCCAAAGCCACCAAGGTCAATTGAAAGGAGAAAAACCAAATGGAATGTATTTAGCCATACATTTGGGGCATCAGATATTAAGAAAGTCTTATTATTTTTTTCTTTAGGTATGGTGATATTATGGTTATGTTAAAAATATATTTTATTTACTTCAAAATAATCCAATGAGGGGGTGGGAAAATGGCTGGGAATATATAGATTAAACATAAGGGCCAAGAATTGATGAATATTGAAGCTGGATGATGATGTATGGAGGTTAATTGTATTATTCCCTTTAATTGTGTGCTTAAGAAATTTTTTTTAATTAAGATATTTTAGTCTCTATCTACCTGATTCCTGTGTTTATTACACAATAGGTCTTATCTGGATCAAGGGAAAATAAATTTATTTAATGTGTGCCCTAAACTCCAATAATAATAAAATAAATATGTCATGTTTTTATAATTGATATTCACATGAAATTGTTTTATAGCTCTTTAGTCAGTGCTAAGTCCAGAATTTTCTGATATTCCAAACAATTTATATTGGAGTCTAATCTGTTGTAATAAAATTTCTACAGCTAACTGTCATAGCAACTGGAGATGACTACCCTATATTAAAAGCCCCCTGAGGTTGAATACTCAGGGTGATGTCATCTGAGAAGAAAATTCACCAAATGGTTGTATAATTATTCCCCAGGCCCACTCCAAGGTAATTATAAAGCTCTGGTCTATTAAATTTAAATGCTAGCACTAAAATGTGTCTGTATTCTTTAGTCTAAAGAAGGTGGGAGATAACATTTAAAGAATGCTTATTTTAAAAGCATTTATATGCTTGGGGTGGAAACAGACCCATATATTTTTATTCTTCTATTCACTTTATTTAGTAGATAGTGAGGATGTGGTGTTTTTTTTTTTTTTATTCCCCTTTTTTTTTTTTACCAGCGTATATAAAATGACCTTTCTCATGACCCAGAGGCATTAATACCAGAAATATTAGATTAATAAATGAAAATAAGTATAAGGCATAAAAAATATGAGATATGGTACCTGCTCTCAAGCTATATTAAATTTTGGCTAAGAAGATAATATTCATAAAAATATAAAGGGCAAAATAAGGTCAAACACAATTGCCAAATGGGAGATAGAGATAGTAAATGATAGGATTCGGGAGGAAGGAGGACATGACTATGAGTTGGACTGTCAAGGGAGAATTTCTTTTTTTTTTTTAAAGATTTTATTCATTTATTCATGAGAGACAGAGAGAGAGAGAGAGAAGCAGAGGGAGAAGCAGGCTCCCAAGGAGCAGGGAGCCCGATGCGGGACTCTGGGATCATGACCTGAGCTGAAGGCAGACGCTTAACCGTCTGAGCCACCCAGGCGCCCAAGGGAGAATTTCACTGTAAGTAAGTAAGATTCAGAAATCTGAAGAACATAGAAAAAGAGACTGTCTCCTCCACTTCATATTCTGCCATTGCATTCTGGAATATGTGTGTGGGGGGGTGTGTATTTGTGTGTGGGTAGAAAATTTTTTCCTAAGATACTGAATGCTTGTTATTTTGATTGAAAGTAGCAAGTATAGATATATAAGATAATCTAATTTTTTTTTTTTTTTACTTAAGCCCTCCACAAAGTAGTTAAACCTTTCCTCTGAGTAGTTCTTTTACCTGAAATTTCCACTGTAACTGGATGCATGAACTCACTGTATATTTGCTTTGGTCCTTTTGAACAGGTCTTGTTTGTCAAGGAGTAACCATCACCTTTTGCATCACAATTTTGGAGTTAGCTTGCCTTTACTATAGTCCTTAAATTCTCTATGAAAATTTTCTTCATCTCTCAACCAGTGGGAATATCTCTTCTATAATCTTTCATTGAACTCCTTGTCTCTGTCAGATGTTTACTTGGCAGCATATTCAATATTTTAAGTCTGTGTCCTTTTTCTAGGAGTATTTTTGATATCTCCTCTGGTAGAGGATTAGCTCATTGGCAGCCTGGCCCATGTCTCTTACTTTTTGTATTTCTGAAAGACCTTGCAAATAATTGATTCTTAGTACATGTTGAAGGAATCATGAAATAAAATGATTTGCAGGGCTCTAAGATTTATTGACTGAGTTTTATTCCACTGCTGAGTGTGTTCATGGGTAGCCTGCTCAGTGATGGGTATTGAACTGTTTTGTATGGGCTCTGTTCAATTTCTTAGGGAGGATGTGGTAGTAGTTAAGTATTTACTTGAAGAGCATTTTCCTGAGAAGTCTCACAGGCTTTCAGGAGCAACATATGATTGAAACATTTTTAGGCTTCTTCTTCCTTCAGTACTTTTCAGGTACTTATTTTTGTGTCTCAGTCTAATTGTGGCAATGCTTTCTCTTGAGATACTATATGAATGAACAGTCTAAGATGTATGAGTGAAATGGTGCAGTCCAGAGGGGCAGAAGTGATGCTAAAAGCATGTTATCAAATTGACCTTTAAGTGTTCTTTCAGATTCTTGTAAAAGGGGAATTATTTAAGATATTTAGTAATAAATTGAGTCTATATGAATTGCTTATTAATTCTTTTTTTAAAAGATTGATATTTGGAGAGCATATGCTGATAAAGCACTTCTACATTGGCTTTATAATATTTTTGGTATCATTATTTATCACTTTTCTTATAAGAAGACATTAAAGTATGCTCAGTGGACTTCTGAGTCAACAAGAAAGTTGTCAGGCACTTATCGAGACTGAATAGAAAAGAAAAAGCAATGCAAAACAAAGAAAAAAAAGACAAAAACAAACAATAACAATGAAACAAAACCAACCAGAATATAGAAAGATATACAAAATGAAAATAATATAGGTTATTGAGATTAAATGTAAAAAATTATCATATCCTAGAAGGAATTTTTATTAACAAAGCTCACATAGAGCTTACCATGAGTAAGAGGTGACATAGTCCAACCATGTATGAAAAATCAGTTGTAAGAAGGAGTGGACACTGGAAGATTCATGCATGCATTTTGAGAATTGTAATTTATATACACTAATGTTGGCAAGAAAATATTGCTACTTTAGTAGCAATACTACGTACCATTTATTCAGTACTTATTATTTGCCAGGCACTTTGCTAAACAATTCACATATACTGTTCTATTTAATTCTCATAACACTGCAAGAAAGGCATTATCATATCTATCTTACAAATGCTGGGAATGAGCTTCAACGATTAAATCATATGCTCATGATTACACAGCCTGAAAATGGCAGAATTGGTAGAACCCACTTCTGCCTGATTCCAATGTCTCTATTCCTAATTACTTTCAGAATAGTTCAAATATTTAAGGAATAAATTCATCTCTGTAGAGTCAGATAATCATGTACTAGGAACAGAATGTAAATGACTATTAAAGATACTAGAAATTTGTCCAGGGAATCTGCAGATGAACTATCCTAGAATATTCTAATAGCAATCAGGTTTGTAATTAAGGACAGTAGGAAAATGTTTATGCGGAAAAAATCAACATCTGAATATACAGCTGTTCTTTCAGAAATAAGTAAATAGAAGACAAAGTAAAATAAATTAAAGGAAAACATTGAGCTTAAGCTGCTTGGAGAAATAGAGAAGCTTTACTTTTCTACTTGGTTCATGGTTGGAAGAGGCTTGGAGTATGGCGGAGAAGCTTCCCCATGGCTGGCAAAACCTCAAGGAGAAGCCTCTAGGCCAAAGGGCCGAAGCAACTCCACTAAGACCCAAATTGGCGGCCCCTTGCCATCCTTGACGATGAGCCTCTCACAGGCTAATCACCAGAGGAAGCTGTGCAAGCTGGTCAGGTGGTCACCATCTTCTTGAAGATTTCCACATCCTCAGACATTCAGGAAGTGACTCCTGAGGAATTTACACAGAAGAGCTTATACAGGCACGGTAAGGCTTGATTCAGATTCTTGCGAAAGACCTCGGAGGCTTCTGTGGCACCAGGTTATCCTACTCACCACAGGATCACATATGAACCTCTTGGAAGATCGTGCAGCTGGCATGCATTTTGGAAGAGGATAGTTCAGGAAGATTCAGGAAATACTCTAACTTCACTTTTGCCTGCTCACAAGTGTCATCAGTCATTCAGGCATGGGGTTGAAGTAGAAGCTTTAGGGAGAAGACATAGGAGGCCCTCAGGCTTTCAGGTAAGCACATTTCATGGGAGTTTTGCTCTTAGGTGAATCTTAACAGTACTCTAAATGCAAGCTCAATCAGATTTCTAGTCTGGATTTAGAATTAGAGTATTCCATAAAACAAGGATGCACAGGCTTAATGGAGCTCCTAATCTAAGGTACTATTTCAAATAGGCTGCTGGGATAACTGGGATTTGTATATATTTATTGATGGAAGGAGGTGTTGCAAAATCTTTCTAGCTAATCATATATCTTGAACACATTCATTTTATCAATGAAAATTATTACCAGCTTACCTTATGTTAAGTAATGGATATTCTGAGAGTAGATTTTGTTGAAACACATATAGTTACCCTTGAGTGCTATCCTGAGTAAGGATTCCAAAGGTAAGTAACCCTTTTCTCCCTCCCCAGTGTAATTCATATACCCTATTTACCCTCCTCTCCCTCCTCAGTGTAATTTATATACCATATTTAAGTATTTTAAATAAAGTACCATGCTGACAATATTACATTGGGTATCTGATCTACAGAGGACATTCCCCCTAATAAGTAAAGTTACTTAGACCACTTTTTCATCTCCTGATCTGGATTTCTTTTTCCCCATTAGCTTAAGTACTTAAGTAGTTGCAGGTCTAGTGACCTCTCTGTGACCCTTATTCCTTAAGTCCAGGATCTGACTCCTATCAGCCCATTGAAATTGACCTTAACAATGTCAACAAAGACCACTGCTTTGCTAAATCTATAACCAATTCTTGACTTTCATCTTACTTAACCTACCAGTAGCACAGTGACATTTTCTCTTTGTCACTTTCTCTTTGAGGCTTTCACTGACCACTTGATCTAGAATTGTAAGTCCCATTCTCATTACTCTTCTTCCCACTTCTTTGCTTCTTCTCCCTAGCTGTATGTCCATCTATAGATTTTACTTTTTTTTAAATAGATTTTATTTTTGATCCTGTTTATTCTCTCTCTCCTCTCAACTAAAGCATGAGCTCCATGACAGCTAGAATTTCTGTTTGTTGTTGTATCCCTAGTTCCTAGAGGAATGTCCAACACAGAGTAAGTAATCAGTATGTGTTTATTGAATGAATAAGTGAAAAATACCATTTGTGGTAACCTAAACCAGCATGATAATAGTGGAAAGCAATTTGATAATGTATATAAAGTTTTTTTTAAACTCTAATAGTGGAAAGCAATTTGATAATGTATATAAAGTTTTTTTTTAACTCACTCATAAATTTTTGCCCCAATAAATTCACTTTTAAGAATCTATCCTAAGTAAATAATCACTCACAAAAAGATGTGTATACTCAGTCCCTTAAGTATTATCATACAGATACTGGAACATATCTGCTAGCCACATAAAAGTGTTTATTACCAGTCGAGATTTGACTACAAATTGATATGTATTCGTCATCTCTATAGATGCCATGTATTGTTTTGTGTTGTGCTTTGTATGTGTGTGTGTGTGTCTCTGTGTGAGTATGTGATAGGATGTTCAATTCTGGTGGGGATGACATAAGATAGGGAGCTTCTTGCACAGCTTATGGGAGTATAAATTAACACAGTTTTTATGAAAGGAATTTTTCAATCTGTAACAGAAGCCTTAAAAATATTCAGTTTTTAACCTGAAAATCCCATTTCTAAGCATCAATCATAAAACACTACTCAAAAAAAGGTAACAATTTACATGTAAAGATAATTATCATATAATTATTGATAATGCCATAAATCTGAAAGAAACCTCAGTGTTCAAAAATTAAATATTTTTATTCAATGGAATATTGGGTTTTCATTTAAAAATCTCATGTTTCCACACTAATAACCTCTGTTGTAAAGCTCTCGATAAGTGAAAAAACAAAATTTTAAACAATGAGTCCAATTTTATATTAACAATACACATTTATGTATAAACATATGTGCAGAGAATTAGAATGGAAATGAATAAATTAAAATGTTCTCTGTGAAATTTGCCATGGATAATTTTCCCCAGTATTTTATATATCAGTTATTCCAAAATTTTCTTCTTCAAATCAGAAACCAAACAATCCAAAATAAAACAAAACTCATCACACTTTATTTGAGAGAAATAAAAATCTTGCTGGACTACTTCATGGATTTTTAAGGCAGTTGTTGTAAAAATTCTCATTCTCCTATATTGTAGAATGTTAAGTAGAATATAAAAAATAAGAGAATAAAAGTCAGGTTCTTGATTGAAAGTCTCTAAGTTTCCTTGCCTGCCTTTACATTTACATAACACTTTGCATTCCCCCTCATGTCAATTGATTCTCCTAACTGCCCTGTGAGGTCCGCAGGGCGAGTATTATTATCTTCGGGTCTTACATAGGAGATAATTGAGGCCCAGAGAGGTTAAATGACTTGCCCAAGGTAACCCAGTTAGAAAGTAATAAAACCAAGGTAAAAACTCACATCTTTTCTTCTAATAACACATTTCCCCCCCCATTGCTCCAAACTATTGTGCTGAAAAATTAGAAAAGAGAAGACGGTGATTGTGTTCTCCTGAAAGCTATTTGAGTGCACTTCTGTTAGTGCTAGACAGCTTTGAAGTCATTGATTGCCCTGCGAGATGATGAGATTGCGCTACACAGAACTTGGCCATCGTTACCATGTGATTTTCAATTAAGAAGAAAATCAAAAGTATCCCAGTGTCATGGTCATAACCTGAAGGGTTCAGACAAGCTACCAGCTGCATACAAATCAGGGAAGACTGATCATTTATCTGTTTTTGCAGACTGCAGTCCTTCGAAAGAAATGGTCTTTCACACTTGTGGCCTGGCTCTTTTATTTTTCATGCCATGCATGTTGTCATTTGTGAATTAGGCCTTTAATTTGTTTTTGACTCTTGGGAAAACTTACTTCAGAATCTTTGAACAATCACTCCAGTGATACAGAATGTGAAAGTGTATTGTGAGAACTGAGCACCTCTGAGAAGTTCATTAAGAGGGCAGCTGTAGAACGAATAAAGAGAGCTGGCCTTAAAAATGTGGGATCAATACAGCCAAGCTGGTGGACCAGCTCTCTAACCTTCAGCACGTCAGGACTCCTCCGCTTCCTAATTCATAAAACAGGGCTAGTAATCTCTATCTAGCAGAGCCACGGAGATTAAAATGGAATGACACATGTCAAAGGGTCGAGCTCTGTTGTAAGGGATAGATTTGCTGAGTGCAGTTTTGTTTTGTTTCAATGCAGTGCTATAACCACAGTTTTCTGGGGTAGCATTGGCTGGATAATTTAAGAGACCCCCACGAAGCACCTTACTGTGAGAAAAGGTGACTTCACGAAGGCAGTGTGAGTGGTGGTGTGCCATATGCCCTTATGGACCGGCCACTGAGAAGGACACGAGGAAGCCACTTGAAAAGCGCTTGTAAACATGACTGCAAAGGGCAGCTGTATAGGTATTATAGCTGATCTCAAGGCAAAGGGTTCAGAAGGAAGCTTTCTCAAGTATGTAGTGTAGAAGTTGAGGACATGTCCATCTCATTCCATTTTTTATACCTTAATCATAAAGCAAGCTAGTGCTGTCAGAGAACAAAAATGACCTGATTGTTAATTTTACTGACAAGAGTAGGTTTATCTTGTTAGTGCGAATAGCACAAGGTGCTACGTGAACTGCATACTTGAAGTCGAATAAAATCTGGATTGATTTTATTAAGCACTTCCATCTTGCTTTTCTCCTGGCATACTTTGTGTTGACCTGTTTAAAAATGGACTTATTTTTAGTGTTATGTTTATAACAAGATACGATTTTTATTCTCTGATTTTTTTTTTTCCCTCACCATCAGTTGGATGTAGGTTCTGGTGCCCAAACATGAAGTCCTCAGTTTTATTTTTTAAAATTCATCACTAATTCAGTCACTGTTTCACAGGCTCTGTACTTTTATCCTATCAGTGATGTTACTAGGTCCCAGGTACTCTGCCTTGTATTTTTAAGTCATACACTTGACATAATTTAGTTTTATTCCCCTCCTGCTCCCCCCTACCCTGTGTCATGAATGAAATGATTTGGTGACTATGATGTCATGCTCAGCAATCCATGAATTCATCCGTTGGGACATCTAGAAACTCTTAAACAACAGTTAAAGAGGATAAGTGATTACCGATTTTTTGGGTTGCATTAACTTTTGATACTAATGCTAATGTCACAGTGCATGAAGATGCTTCTTGTGGTTTAAGGTGTGAAAACCTAGAAATCTTTGCCAAATTCCTGAGCCAGTGATATGTTATGGTCGTTTACTTATTTATCTTTGCTCTGAACACAATGTCTGGTGGATGCTTGGAAGCATGTGACTTCGGTGTTTCTTTGCAGAACAGATGGCCTGTGTTCTAGGTTCATTTACTCACTCATTCATTCAATACATACCCCCTGGGTGCCTACCATCCACTAGACATAGTTCTCTGCACTGGGGATACATAAAAAACAAAAACTTATAATTTTATGCGAGCTTATATTCCAGTGAGAGTGACAGAAAATAAAATAACTCTCATGTTAGGAAAGGTGTCCAAGTTAGTGTTGTCAACCCTGGAAATATGGCCACATAATGAAACTTGACTCACATAAAAATTATTTAATTGATGGCGATACAATTTTAAATACCCAAGTAAAACAAATATTTTCATGTCAAATTCTACTATTGTCAAAATGTTGAAACATGTTTCTTTCCTAGTTAGTACCCAAACGGCGTGGTTTCTGGTTCGTCACCTAAATGCAGTATCTTGAGTATTTGTGTGGATAACGTTGGTTTTGGTCACTATCATTTTGTACATGGTATATAATAGAAGAGTTTCTTTTTCTGTAACTTCTAACTGACCCTGAATTTCTCTATAGTTCTTCCAAAAATATTTGAACGCTGCAAGCCTCATTAGTAACATGTTATATAATCTTAAAAGCTGACCACTTTCCAAGATAATTTGCATTTGGATGTTTAAGACAATAAAATTAATAAAATTATCTTATGACTTTATTATCATTGAATGAACTTCATCAAAAAACAATGTCATGACAGCAGCCCAATCCAATAGATGGTAATCCTGGGTCAGGGTTGTGCCTGGGCTCATGGTCAGCAATATAAACATCATCAATATTCCAAGAGCTTGGAAGATTAGTTTTAGGTGAGGTTAAGAAAGTATAAGCTGAACCATGAAAATACCTTGTTTATAAAAAGGCCCATAACAGGACCTCGCCTTGACTCTTTGAGTGTCTAGGTGGACATCAGAACAAATTGTACTAAGGATTTGATAAAAAAGCTCAGTTGCTGCTTAAGTTTGGACATTATCCAGATGAATAGAAGATGTGGACAAATATTTATTTCTCTGTTTTTGCAATATCCCCTACTGGCTGTCATAAGGTCTGGGTGAACATTTCAGAAACAAATACTGGCAGTTAGAAATGCTGTGTCCCATAAGTCATTTGGGCTGTTTGTGGGAGATGTGAGTACCTAAAAAAAAAAAAAAAAAAAAAAAAACAAGGTTTTGAAAAAAAAGAGAAAGGGTTAAAAAATGGTAAAAAAAAAAAAAAACCAGCTGCACAGTCTAAAAAAAAAAAAAAATTTAAGCCATCACACATTTTGTTTGCATATGTTACTAATAGTTGCTTTGAAATACAATACATTGTCCTGCAGGGTCAGCATAACAATCCAGTTGGCGCAATTTGGACTTGGTTGTATTCATTATGTGTTTGCTGGGATTGTGAATAGGGCTGTGCTATTGTTGGATTAACACTAGTAGCTGAGTCTTTTCTTCAAAGCCTATGCATACACCAACAAAAGAGCTCGTGCAAGGATGTGTGCAGCAAAATAATACAGCAGCTGCACTATTAAGGAAACATGAGAAGAAAGGTAATCACCTCACTCAGAACTCAGAAACAACCCCAAAACTTTTTGTTATTATTAGTATGCAACTTTATTTGTTCTTTATCATTTAGATTTTTTTTTTTTAATTTTGAATCTTGGAAAATGTCTGTGGAGAACACTTGAAACAATGGATTCTGACTTCAGTGCCTTAAAAGCATCTTGTGTTCCCTTGATTAGTCTCACCAATACCATTCTTGTGCTGTTGCTATTCATTATATAACAATGAAAATATGGTTCAGCTACTGTATATATTTCTAATTTAAGAGATTATGCACCAAACTATGTTATGGGGATTTGGTGTTTTGAGTGTTGAGCATTGTCTGCTGTTCTTCTTTTTCTCAGAATTTCTGGGCACTAAATTGGGATTCTGACTTAGTCCATGTTACTGAGAACAGTCTTTATTTGTTCTTATTATGTCTTTCACACCTGAGGCTGTAATGAGTAGTTTGAGGTTATAATGGTGTCACTGTGAGAATTACAGTTTCAGGGCCAAGACAAAGGCTTGAGTGCTGTTAAATTTCTGGACCACAAAGAATCAGTAATAGTGAAGATACCCCTCTTGAAAAATTATTAAATTTTATCTAAATATACTCTCTGATTTTTCAACTGTTACTCCTGATAATGATCCTTCCACATTTTTCTAAGACTTAGAAAGACCCTTACACTCATTGCCCAGGGAAAGCCAGGTGAGTCACTGTGTGCAAAGCACAGTGTGTTGTATGGCTGACTGTCACACCTATAGTGATTTCTTCTGGAAATGATGACTTCCTTGTTACACAAACTGACATACTGCAAAACACAAAAATTATAATGTCTTCCCCTTCTGGCCAACTACATACTTGTCACCTCTATAACCATTACAATCTGTATTTATCTAGGGTATTCAGTTTTATTCCTTGCTTTGTAATGTGTCTCAAATGTATAGAGCGGTAAAACAAGGTTCCAGTGTATTCATTGGTAATTTTTATTTTCCATCTGTTGAAGCGATTTGAAGAAGCTGATGGTCTCTTACTAGCTCAAAGTCAGAGCCCAGAAAATAATAGTTTATAACATTCCCATGGTACTTTTTATAGTCATTTCTTTTCCTGGTACTTAATTTTATTTTTTTTCCTTCTCCGGGTGACAGTTTTTTTTTTTTTTGTTTTGTTTTGTTTTTTTTTTTTTTACTCCAGCATAGAACTATAGGTGTTTGGCTGTCTCTTTTTTGATTTAATGCCACATACTGCATTCCAATGCTACAACATGTGTGTACAATAAATTTTCTTGTAAACTGAGGGCTTCAAGGCTACGACTCTGTCAAGCTTATATTTTCAGAGCTCTTGAAGTATTTTCCACTTAGCAACCTCTTTGCATTACTTGCAAAGATTTTATGGGGCATGCCAGTCAAAAGGATAACTTTAACCAAAGAATGAAAAATTCAGAGACTAGTTTTTAGGGTTAGTATAAGCTTCATAGTTGATTCAATGGCTCTAATTTGAAGAGTACGAGAGGGGCAGACATTTTGCTTCCATTTATATAGTGCATATTGAGGGAGATAATTGCATATCAGATGTCCAGATTTTCTCTCTCCTCTAAAACTCGAAGCTATAGTCCACATTTTTTAATTACCATATTTGAGCTGAAGTTTTTAAGAACAGAATATGATATACAAATTAGTGATGACAAGATGACATCCAGGTGAGTGAGCATGGGTGCATGTGTATATACCCAAATCCAGCATTGGGTAATTATATTTGTTGCCTGAAAAAAAGATTGGGGTGAGAGCAGTGTTTCCAAAGATGAGTGTGTCTCTGTGTTGGTATTTCATAATCACTTATGCCATCTCCTACATTGGCATTGGTGTGGCATCCACAGAATCAAGGAACACATACCACCAAGCCCATCAGTAGTGACTGGGGCACTATTAACTTACAAAGACCTCCAAGGTGACCCTTATGTACTCTCTGCCCAATGAAGAACCTTAAGTATCAGAAGATCAATAAGGAGTGTGGCTAGCCAAAGAGAATGGAGGGAAGTTGGTAGAGGGCCTCGAACACCAAAAGTCATTGGAAAAAGGTGAGGACTAGATTTAGTGAGACAGAGAGTGAAGAGCAAGTCTAGCTTCCTTTAGTCTGCCTCTAGCCTCTGCTGTTTTCATCCTTAGTCAGTTGAATCCCCAGACATCCATCGCCCATTTATGGGCTCTGTCCTGCCCTATTCCTGCTCATGTCCTGCTTGAGGCAGGTATTTCTCCCATCTTGGAAAGCCTAAAAGTTAAAACCAACATATTACCAGGCTTGTTGAAGGTGACCTAGCTGCTCATTGGTGAAGTGTAGGCTCAGATGCAGTGCAGGTCCTGTTCAGCTTTCTGTTGTGCCCTGAACTTGTGCCTCACACTGAAGAAACAAATTTATGAATTCTCACCCTAATTATACTTTCAGGATATAGATAGATAGATAAATAGATAGACAGATAGATAAGGAATACAGCATTGTTGGCCACCCTCATTGAGGTTGACCACAGTGACCATGGTGACTGCACAAGGAGCACTGAGGCCTGACATCAAACCTGAAATGTGTGGCTACAAATTAGACCTTGAACGTGGACTAGTGTTGTTCCCTGGACTTCTATACTGCATCTTGGTTTTTCTCTTGGTCCCCATTCTGATAAAGAGATTCCTACAATGCAAGTTCCAGATATATATCCTCTTTGGGTATTTAATATAAGTAGTTCTCTGCTTCAGCCCAATCTCAAATTACTACTCTGGAAACTTGTCAATGATAGTATTAGCTAATATTTACTAAACTTCTTATGAGTAACAGGGATAGCTCTGGTTGATTTATATGCATTATGTCATTTAATTGTCTTGTGAGTTTGCCACAAGAAACTTACCCAAAGGTCTCTAGGAAGTGGCAGAATATAGAATTAAATTCAGGACTATTTCTATGAATTTTTAAAATTTAGATCACAATAATCTCTAGCATTCCTAGGATGTGAAGACTTTTAATTTTAACCAGTTTCTCTTATGTCAGAGTGAGGTCTTGCTGTGAGCATCTATTGACTGGATGAATATTTTCTATCCATCAGCAGACTTGGACCAACTATTTCCCTTGAATTTTGAGTATTAACTATCGCCTACCCATGTTTTGAGCTCTCAGCACCTCATCTTGGATCTCAGGTCTGTCTTAGTCTGTTCCACACCATGCCTTATCTTCCTTAATCTTCACTGTTGGTCCTCATTGTTTGCTTCCCTTGCAAGTCTCATTTCCATGTCTGTGCTCATACACAGGTAAGAGCCTGCACATACATCATTTGTATAATTTGATTTGTTTAGCATTCCAAAGGGAAAACTCATGAATGCACCTGTGATGTTGTTTATATTCTAATTAAAAAAAACCTTACTAATATATTTTTGTATGTAAATTATCCTTGAATAAGAAATTCTAAGACAGAATTTTAGATGACACAGTGATGTTCCACCTCCCTAATTCTGACTCCAAGAGTGTTCATCTTAATATTCTATTTCTGTTTTAACTCTTATAGATATATTCTTTTTTTTAAGAAATGTCATTCTTTTTTTTTATTTTATTATGTTAATCACCATACATCATTAGTTTTTGATGTAGTGTTCCATGATTCATTGTTTGCATATAACACCCAGTGCTCCATTCAGTACGTGCCCTCTTTAATACCCATCACCAGGCTAACCCATCCCGCCACGCCCCTCCCCTCTAGAACCCTCAGTTTGTTTCTCAGAGTCCATAGTCTCTCATGGTTCGTTTCCCCCTCCAATTGCCCCCCCTTCATTTTTCCCTTCCTACTATCTTCTTCTTTTTTAATATATAATGTATTATTTGTTTCAGAGGTACAGGTCTGTGATTCAACAGTCTTACACAGTTCACAGTGCTCACCATAGCACATACCCTCCCCAATGTCTATCACCCAGCCACCCCATCCCTCCCACCCCCCACCATTCCAGCAACCCTCAGTTTGTTTCCTGAGATTAAGAATTCCTCATATCAGTGAGATCATATGATATATTCTTTATCTGTAATTGTGTCCATTCTTCTTTCATTTGGAAACATAATTTAAATGTGATTAAGAAAAATGACTGAATTTCCAACTATTCACATTTATGCATATTTCTTATTTGGGAGACACATATTACTTTGTTGAGATGGTCCAGTGCCTCCTGTGGTCATCCCCTTGTCTGTCTTGTCATACTGAGAGCAGACTGCCATGATACTCTGGAAATATCTCACAGTCCTGACATCCTTCTTTTGGGGGAGAGAGTAGAATTTCTCAAAGTGTATTTCATAGACCACTAGTACTTTGAGAGATGCCTGGAAAAAATGTGTTGTAGTCATATATGCAGTAATTCCTGTATAATAAATGAACATATATTAAGGTATGAGATTTTTGATGCATTTTAATGTATTGAAGTCCCTGAAGAGTCTTAGTGAAAGAGGACTTCACATATCTTTACTGTATACTATGCTTATTTGATCACAGAATCCTCTTTTCATATAATAAATATTAACATCCTATGGAATTGGGGTTGCACGTAGCATACTTTAGTAAATGCTATTCTAGGGACTTGATATTCATTGGAGAGAGCTGGAAAACTTAACGAGGCCCGGGCTCTTCTGATTGTCTAGGACAAGAGTAGGGAGAAGGATTGTGGGGAGCTAATTGAGATATATCAGTTAAACTATTCACAGAAGAAACTATGTCAGATAGGAGACTTCCCATTATAATTTTAAAAAATTCAGAAAGACTATCCCATTTCAGTCAAACAGATTGATAACTGGAAAACTAATCTTTCCTGGAGGTTAAGTTACTTCCAGAAAATCTTGGTATAGTGTGACTGTCCTTGGTATAGTAGTTGTGAGATGGGCATGAAACCTGCATGTTTGTAAGTAGAGTGCCCCTAGCAGTCAGTAGCCTCAGTTCATTCAAGTGAGAATCACTCCTGTTTGACCTCAGGCTTCCACTTTGGTCGTTATTATGATTCTCTTAGGCTATTGGATATCTATTAGGTCAAAGAAGCAATTCTGCTCTAAGTCATACCCAAATAATTTGAAGGATTATAGACAAAAAAATTTTTAGTGTACTGAGATAAATTTGATGAAATATTAGAAAAATAGGGCTCATGGCCACTAAGTAATTTGGTTTTGTGCCTCCCTTTATAAATCCAGAGTTTTCCTCTGGACTTAATCTTGTGATGATTTAAACAATAGTATTGATTATTTTTCCTAGTTTATTTATTCAAGTCAATATTTAATAAATTTTTTATAGAACATGTACTATTTACCTTGCAGAGAGATACAAAGTAATTAAGACACAATTTCTGCTCTGTTTTCCTGAAACACATAGTTTTCTAGGAGACAAACACATGCGAATAATCCCTATGTTAATGTGATACCCGTGTGCAATGTCTGGGTGGCACAAAGGAGGAGTAATTACATCTGGAATTTGGAAAGTTTAAAAACTTAATTGTAAAGGATGAGTAGGAATAACTCAGGTGAACAAAGGAAAAAGGGACATTTTATGTAGGCAAAGCAACCTGGGCTGAGGCTTTGCTGTATGGAAAATCAAGGTGTTATGTAAGGGATCAGCAAGTACCACCGTATTGCTGAAGCCATAAGAGGGCTGATTGGAGTGGAAGTAAATAAAGCTAGAGCCTGATGATGGAGGTTCTTGCCTGCTAATAAGTAAAAACAGTTTTCCCTTTATCCTGTGGATGATGGTGGAGTTTCTGATGGGTTTTATCCTGAAAGAGTACTCTGGCAGCAGGGTGGGCTGGGTTAGAGAGTGGCTTGGCTATCCCAGGCCTTAGAAAACTCCTTTAACACCAAAGCCAGCCCTGATCTTTGATACTCGCTTAGCCTCACCAAAATTGTAACTTAAAAAGCTGCTTTCTGATTTATCTACCCACATTCCTCCTTGGAATGACTATAGTGTAAGAGAGATGATTTTTTTTTTTTTTTTTTTTTTTTACTATTTTAATCAAACTTTCAAGTCTGTACTATCAACATTGCCTTCTTTCTGTTATGGTGTATTTACTTGCCCTTCTATTAAATTGATTCATTAGCATAATTGAGATGGCTATTTGATGTACAAGTGATACACAAATAAGAGGTGACAAAATACTTTCACAGAATTTAGGGTCCTTTTCCCATATGTCCTCAGTTTCACTTTCAGAATCTTATTAAACTTGGATGCTACACCATGCATGAAGGATAATATGCCTTGCTGTTAGTAAAATGAGTGCTGTTTCCGTGGTAATCACCTTAGATTGGCTCAGAACAGCGTACCCACTTCTGTGGCTGCATGGAGAGAACACTGTTGCTTTAGTATGACAATGTCAATGGAATATGCCATTCTATTAATCTCCAGCCATGGGATACAGAATTTCCTACATAATGTGGTGATCAGCCATTTCTGTTATGATTTTATGGAAAAGGCCAACTGGCTAATGCTTTAATTATTGAGGAGATATTTTCACAGTTATAGCACAGAATTGACTTAGGATGATGTCTGCTATCTCAAGGACAGCTGGACTACCTTGGAGGGCTTTGAAATGTTTGCCTGAGATTTTGGGAGACAACCATTTTTTTTTCCCAAGATTTAATTTTTTTGTTTATAAAAATCTTTCTTGAGGAAATGTAGAAAGCATAAAAGTATTTAAAAATTACCCATAATCCCACCACTGAGGGAAAACCGCTATTAAAATGTTTAGTATTTTTTTATATCCATATCCATATTTACTTCCATACCAATATCCCTATCTTCATATATGGTCATAGCTGATAAAATAAGGACAATAGTAGCTAGCTTTTATTGAGCCCACAGTATATCTAAAGTATTGCTCTAAAAACCTCTCTTTGTACTGTCGCATAGATTCTTCACAAAACTCTATTTGTTAGGTATTATTGTTATATACATTTTGTATGAGGAACTCAGAAATCAAAACCATTGTGACTTATCCATAGTCTCACAGCTTGTCTGTGGTACAGACAAAGGCTTCAAAACCCATGCCACTGAGGAACATGCTCTATTTCCATGTATACACATGTGTGTATATAGAAATATATGTGTGTGTGTGTGAATATATATATAGGAAACAGTAGCATTATATATATAGGAAAATTTAAAATACATATTTAAATCTGATGGCAATCTTACTCTCTTTAGTTTTATTCAGCTTTTCCACTTTATTCCTCTATTTCTAGTAGTGAAAAGTTGCAACTCCCTAGAAATTCTGTTTTTGGTTTTATGGGCATATATTTTCATTTATTTTAGGAAATACCCATAAATGAATTACTGGATCATAAGGTAAGAATACATTTAACTTTATAGGAAATTTCCAAATCATTTTCCAAAGTGATTGTACCATTTTACCCCTCTATCAACAATGCATAGAAGTTCCACATTTTTGCTAAAGTATGATATTGGTGTAGGTCTATAATTTTATCCATTCTGGTAGGTGTATAGGGGTACATTATTAGAGTTTTAGTTTATATTGCTTGATATATGCTGATGTTGAACAGATTTTAATGTTCATTGGTTATTTGTACGTATTCTTTTGTGAAGTATCTGCTTATGTCTTTTACTCATCTTAAGTTCATTTTTTTTTTATTATTGAGGTACAATTTAAAAAGATACATTCTAGATACAAATCCTTTGTCAGATGTATCTATCACAAAAATTTCCTCCCAGCCTGTGGCTTACCAGTTCAGGTATCTTTTGAAGAGGAACTGTTAAATTTTGTGATGTCTAATTTATCAGTGTTTTCCTTCATTACTATCTCTTTCTTGGTTCTGTCTAAAAAAATTCTTTCTTACCTGTAGGTCAGGAAGATATTTATCTAAGTGATTTTTTAGGAGCTTTATTGTTTTAGATTTTATATGTAGGTCTGTAGTTCATATTGAACTAATTTTTCTGCAGAGTATGAGATATAAGTCTAGGTTTATTTTTTTCTCCAGTGTATATAGTCCTATTTGTTGAAAAGATTTTCCTTTTCCCATTAAGTTACCTTGGTGTATTTATTGAAAAGACCATATAAGCATGTGCTTATTTCTGTTCTACTGAGCTCTTCATCGATCCTCGTGTCAGTATTATACTGTCTTGATTGCTGTGGCTTATTGTAAGCCTTTAAGTCAGGTATTGTAAATCTTCTAACTTTGTTTTTTATCAAGAGTATTTTTGCTATTGTGCATCTTCCTTATTGCCATATAAAATTTAAATTCAACTTATCAATATTTACAAACAAGTCTTCTGGGACTTTGGACAGCATCAAGTCTACATATCAATTTGGGGATAATAATAATATAAAAATTATTGATAATAATGGGGTGCCTGGGTGGCTCAGTCATTACGCGTCTGCCTTTGGCTCGGGTCATGATCCCAGAGTCCTAGGATCGAGCCCAGCATCGGGTTCTCTGCTCGGCGGGAAGCCTGCTTCTCCCTCTCCCACTCCCCCCTGCTTGTGTTCCTGCTCTTGCTGTGTCTCTCTCCGTCAAATAAATAAATAAAATCTTAAAAAAAAATTATTGATAATATTGAGTCTTGTTTCATAAATATGGTATATCTCTTCATTTAATTGCGGTCTCCTTTAATTTCTCTCAGCAACGTTTTATTATTGTCAGTATAGTAGTTTCACACATTTTTATTATTTTCATCCTTATTTTATGTTTCTGATTCTATTGCCTTTTAAGTTTCATTTTAAATTGTGTTGATAATATATATCAACACAATTTATTGTTTATTGACCTTTTATTATATAACTTTGTTAAATTTACTTATTAATTCTAGCAGTTTTTTTTTAATTTTTAAGGTTTCTTAAAATTCTATGTACATGATCATGTCATCTGTGAATAAAGACAGTTTTACATTTTCCTTTTGACTCTGGATAATTTTATTTTATTTCTTGACTTATTACACTGTGCTTCCAGTATAATGTTGAATAGAAATGGTTAGAGTGGATATTTTTGCTTTGTTTCCAATTTTAGGTGGGGAATGTTCAGTTTCTCATCAATAAATACAATGTTGTTTGTAGTTTTTTGTTTTGGTTTTTTTTTTAAGATTTTATTTATTTATATGACAGAGAGAGACAGCGAGAGCAGGAACACAAGCAGGGGGAGCAGGAGAGGGAGAAGCAGGCTCCCCGCGGAGCAGGGAGCCCGATGTGGGACTCGATCCCAGGACCCTGGGATCATGACCTGAACCGAAGGCAGACGCTTAACGACTGAGCCACCCAGGCGCCCGTTTTTTTTTTTTATATATAGATACTCTATCAATTTAAGGAAGTGTTCTTCTATTAATTATTTGTTGAAACTACAATAAATGACAGATGTTATGTTAAAATCATTTTGTTCATCTATTGGGATGACTGTATAATTTTTCTCTTTCATTAATGTGGAGCATTAGATCAGATTAATTTTCAAATGTTAAACTAATCTTGCATTTTGGGATACAACCCATTCACTCATGATTTTTTTGATATATTGCTGGATTCAGTTTGCTAATATTTTGTTAAGGCTTTTTGGATATGTTTATGAGGGATGTTTATTTTCTTGTAACTTTTCCCAGCTTAGATATGAGGGTTAGTTTGCCTCATAAATTATTTTGGAAATGCCCTCTTCTCCTTTATCTTGTGAACACTTTGTGTAATATTGGTAGTATATTTAATTTAGGTTTTTGCTAGAAATCATATCTGGACCTGGATTTTCTTTGTGGGAAGTTTTTTGTTTTATTTTAAATCTACAAATTAAAATGTTTAAACAATATATGGCTTTATAGGGCTATGCAATTTTCTGTTTATCTTGCATAGGTTTTGGTAAGTTGTGTCTTTCAAGAATTTGTACATTTCATTTAAATCAACAAATTTATTGCCATAAGGTTGTTTATAATATTCTCTTATTATTCCTTTAATGACCATGGGATCTGCAACTTGGTTCCTTCTTCTATTCCTGACATGAGTAGTCTGTGTGTTCTTTATTTTTTGTCTTGATTAGTTTATTTAAGTGTTTATCAATTATTGATGCTATCAAAAATCAACTTTAGATTTCATTGATTTTCTGTACTGATTGTATTTTTTTATTATATTGATTTTCAATCATATCTTTATTGTTTCTTTCATTGTACTGACTTTTGGTTTAATTTGTTCTACTTTTCTACATTCTTAAGGTGGATGTTTTTAATGATCACTGATTTTAAGCCTTTCTTCTTTGCTAATAATAAATATTGGAAATTGTACATTTCCATGTAAGCATTACTTTACTTGCATACCAGAGATTTGGGTATATGGTGGTATTATTATTATTTAGTTTAAACTATTTTCTAGTTCTGCTTGTCAGCACTTCTTTGACTTTTGGATAACTTAGAAGTATACTGTTAAATTTAAAAACATTTAGAGATTTCCCAAATACCACTTCGTTAATCATTTCTAATTTACTCCATAATAGAGAATATATTCTTTATGATTTCAATTCCTTGAATTTTATTGAGACTTTTTTTATGGTTTGACATCTAGTTTGTTTTGGCAAATATTTCCCATACATTTGAAAAAATGTTTGTCTTGGCAAAATTCCCTATGCATTTGAAAATAATTCCATATGCACTGCAGGTCTTGAGGATAATGCTCTATACCTACCAATTTGGTTATACTGGCTGATAGTATTCAAATTTTATATATTCTTACTGATAGTCTTTCCACTTTTTAAGCCATTATTATTGAGAGAATTATTGAAAGGAAAGTGTTAAAATTTTCTACAATACTTGTGAATTTTTACTCCCTTAAGATCAGTTGGTTTCTGTTTTATGTATTTTGAAACTCTGTTCTTTGTTGCATGCATATTTATGTCTTCTTAATGAAATGACCTCTTGTTGCTACGAAATGTCCCCCTTTATCTCTGGTAATATTCCTCATTCCTTATCTTGAAATCTACTTTTCTGATAGTAACATAGTCACTCCAGCCTTAAGTATTTGCATATCTATGTTCATTCTTTTATTTTTACCTGCCTGTGTTTTCATATTTAAATATATTTCTTGCAAATGTTATGTAATTGGAAGTCATCATCCTGTATTATCTGTTGTACAAAGACTGCAAACAGTTGCTTCATGTATTTTGTCCAATTTTATATTTATTTATGATGGAAGTGCCATGATGTCAGTTACTCTGTCATGTCTAACATTGAAAGTCCAACCAAAATCTTAAAAAAAAAAAAATCAGCTTTTGAGACCACAGAGTCTTCTAATGAAACATCTAGTTATTCTCTTGATTCTTCCATAAAATTTTTCAGACGATCTCAATTCATACAAGCATAGTTGAAAGCTTTTGTGTTGGTCTAACACTAACTGTGTAGACATATCTTATTTAGCATAAGGAATGCATTTTTAGAAATAGGAGGGCTGTACATGAATAATACAACATAGTCCCTAAGAAGATGTAGTTTCTAGTATTTTTTTTGGTGGCTCTTTGGTTCACTTCTAATCTTCTAAAGTCATAATATGATTTTGCCTGAAATTTAATCCAGATATCATTTAAATGACTGTTGGTCAGGTCATTATTCCACCCCAGACTCCAATGATTTTCATTATGCCCTTCAAAATGTCAAAGCACTTCAACCATTTCCTAATTTCTCTGTGATCTACCTTTTACTTCTTGTACTATTTCCTTAATCTGCTACAAAACATTAGCCTAATAATTCTTCTACTGTTTTCTTTGAGAGGTTCAGCACTACCAGTTATACTCTTTTTTGCAAATCATCAAGGGTAAAAATATTCACTTGAGCACAAAATAAGTAACAGAAAGAGTGCAAGTGAAGTAAACAACACAGGTTTCAGAGCATCCAAAACTCAGTAGGATGCCCATTTATTGAGAGTGATCAATACTATACTCTTTCACTTGTTTCATTGAGAGTATGGGGAAAATATATAGTAATAACATTCTGTAATTGTTGTAATATATGTATATACACAAGGTACATACATATATACATACATGTGTGATTCTTCACTTTTTAGGAAAATATATAAGAGAAAAATAGCACTGTAATCAATTAGTGACATTAACCATAGTATTTATTTAATTTTTATAGGTCTAATAGATTTGGGGGGCATTTTTCTGTCTTTATCCTTACCTAATATTCTTTATCTGCTAGATGAGGCCCTCTGTGCTTTAGTCATGAGTTTTCCAACTGAAGCACAGTTTATTTGGGAAAATGGCATAATTCAGAGAACAGCAAAACAGACCTTATCTGCAAAGCCTAAAGATGTTTGAGCTGTTACTCTGGCATCCCATTTGAAATACCTGTTTGATTAAGTTGTGGAATTTATCACCGGGCTTTTAGGTAAATATCAAAAGCTGATTCCTCTCTGATTGAAAATGAGAGGTGGAATGTCAATAGGAGTGTTTTGGCCTTCAGTCTGTCTGGCTAGTTGGCTTTGTTGGCTACAGCATGGTGTTAATGAGGGCAAGTTCAGGGGTTGGAGCCCCTGTGTGACTTAATTAGCTCCATAGTGAGGAAAGCCTCCTGTCCAGAGCCTGAGATAGCGGAGTCTTGCCAGCTGTATCACCAAGGCATGCAAGTTATAGGGGGGCTCATCAATATCAGCAAAAATCCATCACAATTTATGAATAACCTGCCCATTGTGACTGGATATCCTTTGATCTTGAAATTGCTGCTCTTCAGAAGACACATCTCCATAAAGAAATTTTTTCTGTAGTGAAATGACAAAGACATGTAGTACCTCAAAAAAGACTTCACTTGAATTCCTTGTTAACTTCCAATACCCGTGGAAGATTCCAATAAAAATATCCTGAATAGTCAACAGTACATGGGAAGAGAAGTACTTAGGATGTGTTCTGCTCAGGCTTAAGATTATTTACCCATAGAGATTCTATCTTTCTTTAAGTTGGAAGCTTAAGAACTCTTGGTTTTTATTTTTATAAGCATGGAAAGTTTTAAATATGTGAGAGTTTTAACGTTTTACCCACATCTTTACCAATTAGTCATTAATTAATATTTACTGAGTACCTTTGCTAAACATTGGAAATACTTTGGCAAACTTACGAAGAAATGGTCCCTCTCATTCAAGGAGGTTACAGTCAAGGTGGGAGACAGGCTGATCCATAAGCAGTAAACAATCAGATCAGAGAATTATAGACTGTGACAGGTGAATGATCTAAACAACTGATACTGAGGTGGAGCGTAAGAGGGCAGCATGCATTGAGTGGGTTGGATTCAGAACCTACTGTAGATAGAGGGGAGAGGGAAGGTCTTTCTGAGGAGGAGAAATTTCATCTGAGATACAACCAGTGAGAAGGAACTTGCCATGCAGAGAAAAGAAGGAAGAGCACTCTTGGCAGAAGAAATGGCATGTGCACATACGTCGAAAAGGAGGAAATGTGCTTCACAAGACTAAGGAAGGCATTGATAAGATTGCAGGGTTCTATAATTACAGATAAGGCAGGGCCATGATAATTTTTTTGTAATTTTTTTCCCCCAAATGCAGTAGAAAAACTTTGAGGGGTTTTAGTTACATGTATGCAGGATTCAAAGAACATTTCAAAGAATCACTCTTGCCACTGAGTGGATAACAGACTTCAGAGGCTCAAGAACAAAAGCAGGAACAGTATTTTGAAGCTATTTTTTAAATTATGGGGACACAGATTAGGGTTTAATGTCTATTTTGGATAACTGATAACATGTGCTAGTGGATTGTGGGAAGGTAGAGGGAATCCAGGTGGTTCCTAGTTGTGAAAACCTGGATGTATTGTGGTTACATTTAGGGAATTAGAGGATAGTGGAGACAGGGAAGATTGGCAGGAACAGTGTAGAAAAGCAAGGGTTCAGTTTTGAGTCAATATTTTTCAAATTGAAATCTTCATTCCATATGAAAGTTGAGCATTTTTTTATATACCAAAGTTATTGGTTATTGAATAAGATCGTTATTTTTAGGATTACTTAATAGATGTGGTAATGTTTTAATGTTTTTTATTGACTTTAAAATGACTTTGAAAAAAATAAAATGACTTTTAGTAACTTTAAATTGTTTTATATTGAGAACTCTTGCTTTTTTGAACACAAGCACCAACTCTATGCTAGTAACAAAAATTTCTTTTCTTTAAATGTAAACTTTTTCTGCAGACTAATGATATGCACTTTTGAGGTAAATAATTTTTCATAATGAGTAACTTGGGAACATGAGAGTGGAAAGTTGCCAGATACTGCAGCTAGATGTAAGGATGAATTATTCAAATGAGAACACAAACTTTATTGAGTACTTGAATTTCTTAGATTATCCTCCTGGGCTAAATTTCATATAAGCAAGTTAAGAAATCAGCATCACCTTCATGCACAGAGTATTTTGACTTAGAATTTCTTGCAGATCACACTTTTATTAAAAGAGAAGTTCAATATTCTCACATACCATATTATATTAACAATGTTTTTACATATCATACTATATTTACCCCACTTAGCTCCATTATGGGAGAAAAATCAATAGTAAAATGTCAATAACTAAATTAGTAATCATTTTAATTGATGGTGAGTCAAACATGGTCTATTTATTTCATTTTTAAAAAATTTTTTTTTTAAATATTTTTTATTCTTATGTTAATCCCCATACATTACATCATTAGTTTTAGATGAAGTGTTCCATGATTCATTGTTTGTGCATAACACCCAGTGCTCCATGCAAAATGTGCCCTCCTCAATACCCACCACCAGGCTAACCCATCCTCCCACCCCCCTCCCCTCTAGAACCCTGTTTGTTTTTCAGAGTCCATCGTCTCTCATGGTTCGTCTACCCCTCCGATTTCCCCTGCTTCATTCTTCCCCTCCCGCTACCTTCTTCTTCTTCATTTTTTTTCTTAAAATATATTGCATTATTTGTTTCAGAGGTACAGATCTGAGATTCAACAGTCTTGCACAATTCACAGCGCTTACCAGAGCACATACATTCCCCAGTGTCTATCACCCAGTCACCCCATCCCTCCCACCCCACCCCCCACTGCAGCAACCCTCAGTTTGTTTCCTGCAATTAAGAATTCCTCATATCAGTGAGATCATATGATACATGTCTTTCTCTGTTTGACTTATTTCACTCAACATAATACCCTCCAGTTCCATCCACGTCGTA